>NC_062228.1:56794109-57022466 GCF_902686445.1 Sciurus carolinensis | reverse complement strand
GCCACACAGCTCCTCCTCTGGCAACCGCCTGTGGTTCTGATGCAGTCACTCCCAGACCAAGCGTCCCGCTGCGCTCCTCCTCTTCCTCCGGGCAGTCCCCCGGCGCTCAGGAGTGCCCACTCTGAGTTCAAAGCTCACCACGCAGCTCCTCTGGCAACTGCCCGTGGCTCTGATGCAGTCACCTAGACCAAGCGTCCGCCGCGCTCCTCCTCTTCCTCTGGGCAACCCCCGGTGTTCAGAAGCGGTTGTTCTGGGTCAAAACAGCTTGCCACGCAGCTCCTCCCCAGTCAGCCGCCGGAGCCCAGCGGCTGCTGAGTCCAAGCGCTATGCTGAGCCACCTCCTCTACGATGATCCCAGTTGTCCGTGTTTACCGCTCCAGCGGGGGGAGGGGCGTCTCGCCGAGCAACTCCACTTCACAAATTCCCTGCGTTCCGGGGCTACCGCCCCATCCGGGACGCCTCCCCAACAGGAGAGACTCACCCGGCAGCTTTGAGTTGGTCCCAAGTCTCTCACTATCTCCTCTTTTGAATCTTGCATCCTGGAGCAGCGTGAAATGCAGCTGCCCTCTAGTCCGCCATCTTGGCCCGCCCTGGGTTCTTGTCTTTTGAGTTGGATGAATAAAATACACAAAGATGAATGAGAAAGAAAAGAATTTGTTCACATGTGCATAGAAACAGAGAACTCCACAAGGCAAGAGGGAACACAACAAGTGTTGTGCCTGAGCTAGTCTAGGGGTTTAAAAGGTACTTGGATCAACACTAATGGTCTAAACTTGTGCTAATCAGGATTTGGAAAAGCACTACTGCTATTGGTTCAAACTTGTGCTTATTAGGGCCTGGAAAACACTAACACTATTTTCCAACCCTTGAGTCTCTGCTTTCACTTATGTCTGTTCCTCTTCTAGTGGAAAGTGGGAAGTTGAGGTCACTGACCTGTGTGAAGCAGGTACCTGCAGTGCATCTGCACCAGGCCCAGGCCTCCATTGCAAGGTGACAGGCACTATGCTCCAGACCACCTGGAGCTCCTGGGCTCCACCACTGCTTCCTGGTGGGGTCCATTGGTTGGATGCTCAGTGTGGCAGCCAGGGAGCTGGGTCAACCCTGTTGTGATATAGAATAGTGGAACTTACTGCTTCTACCTCTCTGTGTTTTGCTGCCCCATACACAGCATCCTCTGTCCATTTCTGTGGCTGTTCCCAACCTGCAGTGATCACTTTCTTACATTTTGATAACAGAAAACGTTCCCAACCTGGAGAAAGATGCTCATCTAAAGACACAGGAAGGTCACAAGTAAGCAGTCAGTTTCAGCCAAAGTTAGGCTGTAATAATCAAACTCTGAAAGGTCAAGGACCATGAAAGTATCTTCCAAGCAATGACATAAGGAAATAAAATGAAAAAGAGTCAAGACACCCAGTATAAGACATATGAGCAGAAGCTCCACAGCCAGGAGAGACTGGAATCCTGCACTGAAAACGTTGAAGGAAAAAAAAAAAAAAACCCACTACCACCCAGTAGAGTCTGCACCAAAACCATCCTTCAGAAAATAAGATGGGATTGGGACATGCTCAGAAGAGCAGGGTGACTGACTTCATTAACAACAGACCTGCATTATGAGAAACACTTCAGGAGTCTCAGACTCAAAGAAAAGGATGCTAAGATGTAAAAGGCAAACATCTGAAGGTGGAAAATCTACAATTTTGAGTAAATGTATAGAATATTCAGGACTCTCTAGCACACAGTCATGCTCTCTGAACCAATATTCATAAAGAAATATTAAAAGGCAAAACAAATGAAAATAACAACAGTTACAACAGTTCTTTAAGGGGCACACGATATAAAATGATGTCAATCACGATGTCAAAAATGCAAAATATGGAAGGTGAATGGAATTTGAGAGAGAGATGTGTTTTTCCTTTTTTCCTGATCAAAATAGGTTGCAGTCAGTACAAAATCATTTGTTATGACTACAAAATTCTCATTTAGACTCTCATGGTAACTAAGAAAGAAGTCCTTTCAAACATACCTTAAACATGAAGAGCAAAGAATCGAAAGAGCTCTGAGAGAACACTGTTTAACCATGAATGAAGACACCACAGGAGAAAGAAAGAAAGAAAGAAAGAAAGAAAGGCCCATAAAATACCCAGAATACACACACTAATGCAGATTTTGACATCTGATTCAATGTGCACCAGAATTTCTGCAATTGGCTTATTTAAGTTAACTCAGTATCCTTCAAGTTCATGTCTATGGTTGCACAAAATGATTTTAAGGAAGAGTAGTGGACTCCAAGAGAACCCATGTATGAAATTAATGAAGCCAAGGGATCAACAAATCCACAAATTAAAAATGAAGGAAGAAATAGAAATCAGTAAGAAAACCACAGAAATCCCAGGGTAGGAAAGTACTATAAGAGAACTGAGAAATTCACTAGACTGGATAAGGTAGAAGAAAGAATCAGCAACTTCCAAGACATTATTTCACTTGAAATAATGAGTCAGAGGAGAAAACAGAAGAGCAAAGTTAGATTATAGGACATATAAACCATTTCTACCCAGAAAAACGTGCATCTCAAGAAGGAAGGAGGAAAGAGACTAATGGATAGAGGGCAATGGCAGGAAAGAATGTCTAAACTTCCAAAATATGACAAGGAAACCAACATCATGACTGGTTACCTCAAAGTTGATAATGATGTTGAATCTGGAGAGATCCACAAGAAGACTGTTGGGATTGCATTATCTGTAGGCAAAGATGTACAACAATATTGAAAGTCAAAAGAGAAACTTAACTCACTGTGTATCAATGGTCCTAAAATAGACTGCAGCTCAACCTCAGCAGTTCTAGCTAGCAAGAGGAGCATGGGACTAAATATGCAGAGCACAGTGCATATACCTGGTCCAACAGTCCTTCATAAATAAAATGTAAGATACCATCCTTCCAGGTAAAAGCAATCAAAGGCAATTGCCATGCCTTACAAGAGGTGTGTAAGGAAGTATTTCTGGGTTAACAGTGACAGAAAAATGAGTGAGCAACAAAAATCTCAGTGCTCAGGGTAAATGTATGGACTCTAACAGCAGGTGTCTTGTGCAGTGGACATTCACAGGCCAATCCTAGCACACAGATCCTGCTTGTCTTGGGAGTAATTTTATTTTGTGCCCTGTAGTTTTATTTTGACAGTCAAACATCATTCTATGAGCTGTCTTCTTTGTACCCAGTGGAGTATGTGCATTTTCCTCCTTTGGATGAGGTCTTCTATCAACTTGATGTCAGTTCAGCATTGAGAGCATTCATGTGTGATTCAGATCTGTTCATTGTATGTGCCTCTATGTTTGGTTACCTTCATTACCCTTAGAGTTCTGATGACCAACAGCACCTGGTTGCACAGGTGGGTGGATCAGAGGACGCTATCAAGACTTCATGAGTCATTGCCTGGGCTCTTGTGCATGTCCAGTATGATCTAGTAGAGCAATGACATATGTGACCCCTCTTATCCTAAATGGAAATAGAGCAAACTGAGGAATTTGATGATAAAATGATAAGATTCACCTGAAATTAGGAACACATCTTAATGATGTTTTTCAAAAAGACACAAACAAAATGATGAAGGGTTAGAGAGAGAAATTACTGATGTTAAGATTCAAAAGTGAAGTGTGATTATAAGATATGATATTAGCTCTGTAAACTTCAGATGATAAGAGAACGGAGCATAAATGACTATTTAACATTCATAGAAAAGATGTGGACAGAGCTGACCAAAATTAAGATTATTGATTCACACACTGTGAATGTGGACTATGAGTGAACTAAAATTTTTGAATCTCCAGTAATCAGGACCCACATAATGAAAACCTCAATATAGTCATCAAACTGCCAAATACCACAGTCTCCATAACTTCAAGTTTTGGAGAGTTGAGCATAACAACATTTAAATGCTGTCTGTGCCTATGTAAAGATGCCATTGGAAGTGGTGTGCAGATCACAATTAATGACACACAGACCTTAATGCCATAAACTCTTCACTGCTTTATATGCTTCCCAAAGAAATGTGAGGGACTCTCCCCAAGAATCAGAGAGCCCTTCATGCAGAGGTGCCAGTCAGAGAAAGTAAATCAAGATAACACTGATCAACTCAGGAATGAATGGCTTTCTGGCTTACTCATGGAAGGAATGCAAGTCAGCAGGAGAATGAATACCAGCAGTTCAAGTTGAAGCTCCTGGAATTACAAAATCCCTCTACAAGACAAAAATGTTGATTTGAGAGGAATTCATGCACATATGTCTACAACGAAAGCCCAAGTACATAAAAACCCCATTATTGTATTTTTTAAAGTCAGATCCACAAGGACTTAAGAACTGAAAGTGAGGGATACGTGAGCAAAGCAGAAGCATGTGGCCCTAGGAGAAATGAAGGACATCATTAGTCTTAGAAGCATTTGTTTTAGGTGTTGAGAGTTATTGCCTTTATTTTACAAAACTGTGGGATGGAGGAGTCTATTTTAATTACTTTTTTGAGTTTCTATCATAGGTTGTGTAGGAAACACTTTACAGCTCAGTTCAGGAGCACCTTTGATGTCTACATGTGGAAGCAATTCCGAAAGGAGAAATCAGTCCACAGCCAACCATGCATGTTCCACACCTGAGGGATCCCTGTGTGTGGCAGTTCACCCTCTGCCCTGTGCCAGGCCTGTGCTGCAGGGAGGTAAAACCCACTGTGTGTGGAGGAGGCACAGTGTCTCCAATGGAGCAGTCAGTGTATCCTCTGGGGGTCCTGCTCAGGGTCAGCTTGAATCAAGGCCCCTGGTCATTTCCATCAGCTGTGTGGAAACTATCCCTTAATGACTTCCTAAGTCCTGAAGTTCAGTTTCTGATGACAGCTAGGGAAAACTGAACACTCAAGCAGTGACTGCACTCTTACTCCACTTGTAAGTTCACCAAAAGATTCACTGTGCCTCTGGGAGAGGATCCATTGCTCCTCTGGGGCATCAAAATGAGGCACAGTAAACAAGGTCATCAGGGCAGCAGTTACAGGTGAGTGATGTTGTCTGGGAGGGAAGCCCTGGGCCATCTTCCTGTTCCCCAGGCTACGCCTAGGCATGGACTTCATTTGATATCTGATTTCCCTCTTGAATGTCCTTCTTCTCATGACAGGACCCATAATTTATTATCTCTTGGTTTCATTACCTCTTCTTTTCTTTCCTCCAAGCATGTTTTCACTCTCTTCATTCTTGCCTGTGTTTAAGTATTGTGTTACTCAGGTCTCCACATCTATCCTGTCTTCAATGGAGTTTTACTTGAACCCTGAGCTCTCTTGGTTTTCCTTGTGCTGGTTCTCTCCTTCATTTTAGTCACAGATGAGAGTTGACTCAGTCCCGCCATTGACCTCAGGCCCTCGTGGTCTATGGTCTCCTGGATGGTGCCTTCTTCATCTTAGTGTCTCCATCGATGCTGGCTTTCTGTTGGAAGTGATTTGCCTCCAGTGTCCCTTCATTATTCCTTTTCCTGCTCTGCTCTTAGTTTTAGTTTCCCTTCCCAGATTCCTTTTACTTTTATACTTATTGGTCTTTAATTGGAGTAAATGCTGGATGACTATATTAAAAACCCAGTATGGATAATCAGATCACTTTATGCCATCAATTTCAAGTGGAAATGTGACCTAATTTTATTGTGTATTATTCTGGAAGTTCATTTTATTTGCTGCACCTAACCTGTGTCATTCTTATATGGAGTTTGAATAATAGTTTCATGGTGGAATATATACACCAAATGATTTTTATTCTCATTTCACTCCCTCTGTATGCTCTCATATAATTCATATAATTCAGTCAAGGTTTCCAGAGTAATTGTCCACAGAATTTTATTTGTGTGGGAAGAAAGATGATGTTGTCTTCCTTCCAGTTATCATCAACTGTACCTTCTGTATTGACAGCAAGTCCCTCTAGAGTCATGAGGAGCAGAAGCAGGTAGAGAAGATCCCTTTAATCATATCTGACGTGAGAGGGAAGCTTTTGTGATTAATTCTAAAATGTTATGGTTGGTATTTTTGATATTTCCTCACAAAACCAAAAATCAGTTTAACTACATCCTAAAGTTTGTAACTTTTCTATGTGTGGCATTTAATCCCATGACTTTCTGTGTCTATTGAGTTTGATTATGATTATTTCTCCTTGAATCTATTCCTGTGGGTGATCACATGGCTAATGTTTACAAGGCTAAATTCCTTGCTAAACTTGCTCTGTTGCTGCAATCATTTTTTTTTTTTTGCACAGTGTGGGATTCCTTTCAGCATTGAATTTGCGTAGATTGCTTTTCATGTGGATGTGAAAGTACACACTCCTGTCATCAATGTTCCAACTACATTTCTTTCTTCTAGGAAGGCTATGCTGCCCTCACAGTGTGATCAACAGGTACAATTTCCTGCCCTCAGGAAGTGCTTGCAGGTGTTTCTGCCTTGCTGTTTGTTATCCTTCACTGTTGGTGCCTTCCTTGGGAATCTTTAGGAAGTCCTTTTTCCCCAGTAATTCCATGTCCTCCTGGGGAGCACTGCACTGTGCTTCATGCAGTTCTGGAATCTACAGTGAATCAATCTTCTAGGGGTTTCTGATGTCTCTCATATCTGCAAGTTCATAGGCACAGGAAATCACAACATCATCTCACACATATCTTCAGTTTCTCAATTGCTCTTTCTCACACTCTACACCTGACACTGGGGTGCCTTCCCACTGGGCAGTGGGAAGTCTCAGAAGGGGGTTGTTTAATGTAGTATTCTTTACAAGACTCTGAGTTTAACTTTGAATTTCCTTTCTTTTATGGGTTGTTGATATTTTTCTGCTCCCCTTCATATAAATTCTCTCCCTCCTTTTTCAGGACTCCATCTACTATTCCTGTTCTAATGCCATCTTCTTTCTAGGTTCTTTCTAGTCTTCACTTATCCTTCTGGAAGACACATCCACAGTTCTCTTCATAATAGAGTTTTATTCACCAGGTATTGTGTAAAAGGTGTCTGTGTTTTGAATATATTGAGAGATCAGATTTTTCCTGCTTGTCTTTTGTGATGTGGAGTTATGGTCTTCAGATGAATTACCATGTCAAATGAGCTCCTGCACTTGGTGGCCCTCACTTCAGGGCTGCCTGTGTGGGCACATTGCCTCCCTGCTTCTCAAGTGCCTCAGGAGAAAGCTGTGCTCTCACAGTGACTGTGGGGGTGCTTCTCTCTGTTTTTTATTTCTTTGTTAGAACTTTATAGTTACATAGTTGTTGGTTTCATCCTAGCAGCATCTTACATGCATGGAATTGGAGTACAGTTTATGATCCCCCTTCCCTCCCCATCTGCCTCCAGTATTTTCCCTCTCTCTTTCTCCTTTCTCTGCTTTTTCCATAACTGAGATTGTGGTGCAGATTCCCTCATTAGAAAGGACTGCTTAAATTATACCACTGTCATCTTTTAATCATTTATGTTTTTACTTGAAACATGTTGATGATATGCATATTCAAGCATAAAATATAAAAACTGGGCTCCTGGGTGAAAGCACCCAGAAATCACTTCAGATGCAAAAACTCATGCAAGAGTTATTAAGCAAATAGGCAGAGTGTCTCCCTTCAGGGAGAGAGAAAATTGGAGGAAAAGAGAGAGAGAGATAAAGCTTGCACATGCAAGGGAGAGAGTGAAAGTCAGGAGGAGAGAGCATGAAGGCAAGGAGGAGAGAGAGAAAATGGTGGGGGAGCTATTCTTAAGTAGTTTGCAGGCTAATAACAGACCAATGACTGCTGCAGGTTGACAGTATGGACCAAAGACTGCAGAGAATGCTCACAGGCTGACAAATGGACCAATAGCTGGCTGAGATGTTCACAGACTGACAATCTGGGTTGTCAAATGGTGTGGGGGAGGGAAAACAATAGCAGATCTGATGTCAACATTCCTCCCTTTTTGTTTTTATAGGTACTGGGGGTGGGACGATGGTCTTTCTTCTGTAGCTTCTTCCTGTCAGTTAGGGGGCAAAGAGTCTCATTCCTGGTTAAAAAAAAGGATTAGGGAGGACTTTAGTGATAGCAGAGTTTTTGGAGCCAGAGGTGTCAATAGTGAATCACAGGTCTTGACTTTGGGTGTCCAAGCTGGTAGTCTTGAAGGAGAAGCAGTTGATTGGTCAATTGGTTGGTGAACTTCTGTGCATCCTTTAACTCCAAACTTGTGTATCTGATCTTGTAGGAAATTCTGTAGGCAGTTTAGCATGCGTGGTCCTATTCAGGAAGACCTTTAGATCTTAAAATGACCAAAAATTCCTCATTCTGGCAGTTTCTCTTGAAGGTTATTAGTCACTTCTGCCTAAGAATCCTTCAGTAGCCTCCAGTTTTACTTATTCTTGGGGCTAACACAAGCGTACATCTTAAGTTATGTTTAACTATTGTTTTTTCTTTTAAATGCCCAGGAATGGCTATATTTTGGTTTTAGCTTTTTGCTAGGTGTTCAAGATCAAGCTGGTCAATTTAACATTGCTCCTATCTGTTGTTAAGGGTCAGCTGAGTTCCCACAGGGGTTGCTCATGGAGAACATGAGAGCAGCTTCTTAGCTCCTTTAGAGCCATTTGCTAGTCAGGGTTTCCTTGATGAGGTGGTTTCCTCTGGAAGCATGAGGGATGTCTCCCTTTTTCAATGACCCTCCTCTTTGCAGCAGGTGCACTGGTTGGCTTTTTATCCTCTAGTGGTCTCATTATTCCCTGACCAGGAGGTCATGTGACCCAGAGTTGCAAAAGCTCTTAGAGAAGTCTCTCATTTCCTGGATCCAGGCTGACTCTGAGGGCAAGAGTAAATACTGGCATTTCCTGACCTCTGTATTTAATCTCAATCTCTAAGTTTGATCTTAAACATACAGCAATTAGTCTCACCAGTCATAAAGTAAGAGTACTGGGTTTAATTTCAATGTCTATGACTTTACCATTATTTACCCCTTTTATCTAATTGGGGCCTATTATCTATTCTATCAGTGATGGCTTACTATTTCAAGTTAATTTACAGTGTTTGCCTTGAGTAGTAATTCTGCAAAAAATGAATCAGATAGAAGTTATAGAGTTTACAAGGAAAATACAAAATTGAATTACCAACAGTAGAATATTTAGTTTGTGTAATAGCTATCTTGAATTTTGGCTGAGCTACACATTATATTCCCTGTTTGACATCACAGTAATTTTACAACAAAAACCAAACTTTTGAATATAACTTTAAATGAGCTGAAGTCTGGCTTATGTTGAAGGCATTCTGACGTGCAGCAGGGTGGAAGGCAGAGCCTTATCTCAGGTAAGGTGTGCTGTTTACAATTCTTAGGAAAAGTGTTCTAATTTTGAGCTGATCTTTGCCTCTTTCTTAAAATTTTAATAAGTTTACATATATTGTTCCCTGAGTCTATATGAACATTATTTAACACAATTTAACATTATATCTAAAACATGAATCAAAGAAAGGCTGAGAGAACTTTTAACTTTCATTCGTGTGACAAAGTGGCAAAAATGTTTTTATGTTTCACAATATTGACCTTTAAACAAATCAAGTTCTCACTAACTTTTAGAAATACATTTACATTTAAATTTTTTATCTCATTGTAAAAAGTAAGAAATTTTATATATACCATATTGATAACAGCTCCTGTTATAGAACCTTAAATGATATACATAAGTCCCCAATAAAATTTGCTATTTTTAGTTTAAAATTACCATTACAGTCAAGTTTAGTTGGAGAATAGCAGCTTGATAAATTTCCTGCTTTAAAGGCTTGTATACCTGGAAAATATGAACACATTTAATATACAAAGAATGACCATCCACAATTACCTTGATACTTTATATTATAATGTTAAGAATAAATTAGTGTTTTTAAAGAAATCCTTTTCATTTTAGCATGTAGAAACTTTGGTTTCTATCAGTTCATTAATATTTGACCTTAAGAAAAATGTTAAATAACTTAACTGATTGTCTCACATACATATAACTGACTTAGTTACATGAAAAATTGTTGAAATTTTCCCTTTACTTACACACAGACTTTCTTATTACTTACTTTGACCCTCATGTGTTTCATCAAACATGCACTTTCTTACCCAGAAACATTTCTTTTCCTTTCTACTAAATATTCCATACCCAGAACCTTTTATTTTCTCTTTTCTATCTGTTGATCCCTTTTGTTCACATTTTGAAACAACTCTTATACAAAATTTCTGAAATTTAGTTAAATTACTCCATTTAATAATATGAAATACTTTGTTATATTCAGTACTCTAATTGAAACACAGTTGAAGTTTTTTGGATCCTTTGTATATGAATTGTATCTGTAAGGACTTAACTCTTAGTTACATTTGTGATGACACAAGGTCATTTTAAACCCTTTTTATTCACCAATCTATGAAAACACCAATAAAGTTTAAGTATGTTACTCCATGGAATTTAAAGAGTTAAGAGTACTTGATGTTATTGAACAGTTAGCATTTTAACTTTGTAAATTAATCAGAAACCTCTAACAAACATATTTCAGTAATCCCATACATGTCAAATCTAATTCACTTATTCTTCTGTAAAAAACAATATATTATACATTAGACAGGTGTTCTGTACAGTATTTGCTCTCTTTCCTGTTGAAGAAAAGTCCTAGAAACAATTGGTATTAGACATTTTACAGATATTAATTTGACCACCTAGAGATTTGTGAGGTAAGTAATTTCAAAGACATTTTAAATTTTAATTTTATGAGCACTTGTTATTTATGTCAATTTTGTTATCAGGTACGTATGTAGACAACACAACATTAGATAACACGATATACACATAACAGAAAAGTGAAGGCCTTGTAGTTTTTATCTCCACTGCAATGTAACAGACGCTCAAAATAACTCTAGAGTTGAATAAAAATAGAACTGATCAAAAGAAATCATTACCTAGGTATGTAGAATCAAAATTGTGAGCTTGAAAAATATAGCATTTAACAAAAACAAACAAGAGTCCTAGAAGAAAAAGTGATAATGGCTATTTATTATAGCATGAGAGAGAGAGAGAAAAAGAAAGACAGAGAGAAGGGGTGAGAGGGAGAGAGAGAGAGAGAGTTCTGCGTTGCAGCCTAGGAAAAGTTTAAAATGGACACCTTTTCTTCAGTCTCAGGTTGGTCCCTTGCTGAATGTGCTGCAGCCTACATTCCATTCCAATGCAGACTTTAGCAATGCTAGGCAGGGGAAATTGCCTAGGACCTTTTAACCCTTTTCCTGGTTGAGAATCAGGTCAGGTTTGGATCCAGAAAATTATGAAACATTATCTCCCACTACTTTTGAGGAATGGGACTGCTATTTCATATTCCTTACTGTGATACACCACTGGCTGTTGGGCTGGTTAGGTTTACTCCCTCCACACCAGCCACCTCCCATGAGGGGCTAGAATATATGTGCACAGGACCTCATGGCAGGAGGACTGGGCATGCTGGGCAGGAGAACAGAAGCGGAAACAACTGGGCAAAGGAGATGGAGAAGCAGGAATCAGAGGGGCCTCTGCCACAGTGGACTGGTATGGTGGTGGTTTGTTAACTGAATCCAAGTCAGAGGAGGAGGGTTTAAGAGGGGGAGAAGAAACCAAAAGGAGGCTTTTGAGTTTGTAAGAAGAGAAAAGAAGCACAAGAAAAGACTTGAAGATAATAAATCCCTTTCCATCTGCCACTTGCTCACAGATCTGTGAGCCATTACATGGTCATTTTGGATTGATTATCTAGGCTGGGGGTCAGGTAAAGGGGTTTAAGATTGTCTAGTAGACACCTCAGGGGTGAATCTGCCAGATCCCCTGATAGAGTGGGATCCCCTGATAGGTGGAGACTGATAAGTGAGCCAGTGTCCAGGGTGTCCTGAGGTCACAGACTATTTGGCTGGAGATGAGAAGGCAGCAAAGTAATGGGGTTGACATCCAAATGTCAGTGTGTGCTGGGCAAAACTGAGAAAGTTGAGGACCTGACATCAGGATTTTCAAGAGTAAGCATGAAGAGGAGCCTTAACTGTGAGAGAGAATCTCCACCATAAGATTGGGAACCCACCCATCAGAAAAGTTCAACTAAGATGGCCAGCCGAAATTGTAAAAGTCGTGGCTGGGGGAACCCCCACTCCTCAACTGCCTCGAGGGTACTGGATGATCAGCGGTCATGTCTCAGGTCAGTAGAGGAATGTTTAAGCTGACATATGGGAAAACTCACCAATCTGAAGCGGTGGTGGATGTGGAGGAGAGCGTCCAGTTGAATGGAAGGTGAGACCAGATCTGGAGTGGGGGAGGGGAGTCTGGGATGACAGATGGGATTCCACTCGCCTAAGTGGTGGTAGAAGAGTCCATCCGAGTCACGGCACCAATGAAAGCACCCAGAAGCCATTTCAGTCACAAAAACTCACATAAGAGATTTTATGAAGCAAACAGGCAGAGTGTCTCCTTTCAGGGAGAGAGAGAGAAAATGGGAAGAAAAGAGAGAGAGAGAGAGAGAGCGTGCCACGCAAGAGAGACACAGACTTTCTTAGTACTTACTTTGACCCTCATGTATTTCATCACAAAAGCACTTTCTTACCCAGAAACATTTTCTTTTCCCTTCTACTAAATATTCCATACCCAGAACCTTTTATTTTCTCTTTTCTCTCTGTTGACCCCTTTTGTTCAAATTTTTAAACAACTCTTATACAAAATTCCTGCTCTCCCCTCTCTGTGGGCTGGTGGGGCCTATGGTATTTAAGCAGGAGGTTGAAATCCCTTCCTGCTGTTGCCACACTGCACACCCTATGGCTTTGATATGAAGCCTGTCTGGGTCCTATCATGGTTTTGGGCTGACATTCATCCATATCCCTGTTGATTTTCCCTCCTGGGAGATCAAGTGTGGTGGGGTTGAACCTCTTCAGGTCCCAGGATGTGCTCCTCACTGCAGTGGTCCCCTTTCCTCTGCTAGCCTGCAGTGGGGCTAATCCTGCTCATCCATCCATGCTGCGCAGACTTGGGGATTTTATGTCCTGATGAGAGCCTGGGAATCATGCCTGGCCTCCTACCTTGGAAGGAGTGAATCTCACCTGCATTGATACTGAAGGGATTATTGAGAATAGATCCCCCGAGAGTATTTCAAGCCCTAATTATCAGTCATAGTAACTATTAGTGGGTGTGGCTTAAACTGAAACTGCACAAGGATGTATCATCCCTTGTAACTTTTCTTCTGGTTTATCAACATGCTCATCTACATTCATGTCATTAAATTTGTCACAGCCATTACAAATTTTTAGTCTGGTTGGTCTTGGGTATGTTCATGCATACTGTCAAAATAGGAATTTTGGAAAACACACTTGTTATCATTTTTTATTCCCATGCTTGTTTGAGATCTGATGTTTGTGGTCCTCATGGTCTGCACCAGCCTGTACATGGTGAGTCTCCTCTACAGACACCAGAGTAGAGTCCAGCATGTCTACAGCCCCATCTCCTCCAGTCATCTCCTGAACACAAAGACCCTGCACCATCCTCCTGCGTAGGTTGCTTTGTGGTCTTTTATTTTGGATGGCTATTTTAATCTTTATTCACTTTATGCACACAAGAAAATCCCAGTACTGGAAGGCTCAGTGGAGTTTATCATCCTGCTACTCAACGATCTGCCCACTTTTGCTGATGAAAAATACAAGAGCTTTTTCCTAATTCATTTTTTTAAACTGATGGACTGTTTCAGATTCCCTGGCATGGTGTCTGATCTGATGCCTCAGGATTTAGTCTGCAAGAGGGCAGGTCCCTAATGATTTATAGGGGAAAAGAAAGACTATGCTGCCCCTTGACAATTCAAATGGCACTATGGTGAGTTCAGATATTCCACAAGTGTGAAATGCACTCAGAGTTACAAGACTCCTTGTGACACAAAGGTACATTAAGAGCAGTGTGATTTTTGTTTTCATTTTGATCACATGTTCCACTTATACTTTGATAAACACATAATATTTTTTACCTAGTATTCAACATCCTGTATGCTTCCTTGTGGACTTGTTAAAAACATGGCTAGAGAGGATGCAAAATTCCATTTGGAGTTTGTGTCATAGTTCTTTTAAAGTGTGCTGCCTAAAATCTTTTATGTATACCTCCAATGACCTTTGCCCACCTTACACATTCTAGGCAAGTCTTCAGGGCTTGGATGTACACCAGTTCTGAGGAAAACAAGACATGACAACCAAAGGAACCATGCAGGCTCCTCATGGTGCAGGAATCCTATCTGTAATATGAGGAGAGCTCTGGCAGTAGACCTGGAGAGGAGATCTGGGAAACCTGGGAGAGTTACTCCTGAACGTGCAGTGAGCTGCCAGGGGTGTTTTGACTGTCTGCAGAAGCCTCTGCACTGTGCTGCCCACTCAGGTTAGATGGGAGTTTCCTACCTGGATGCAGTCTCTCATGTCTGGGTTGATGAGTGTCTTCTCTCAGTAATTCTCCATGGGAGGCAGTGACACCCTTTCCCCTGTGCTGTCTCATGAACCTGCAGAATCTTTGTCCTTCACCCCTGTTCTTCACTTTCAGCTCCCCTACCTGAAGTCCTTGTTCTGTGAAGTCAGGGTTTCACCAGATCCTCAGAATGTCTCCAGGTGATATGTAGGTGGATCCTTGCCTGCTCTTAGCCCACTGTGGCATTTAGAACCTCCCACTGTGACCATGTGATTCTTAGTCTTTGGTTCCACACTCTACAGTTCACAGTTGAAGTGTCTATAGTTTGTGTTTCAAATGTGACATCTAATGCAGAATGCAGCTTTTCTTTTAATAATCTATTTTTCTTCTACTTGCTTTCACAATCTGTGCTTCCTCCTCCTGCTGTGTCAATCACAGGGCCATGTGGATGTGCACCAAGTACCTTCATCTTAGAAACTGTCCCTCACTGAGTGATTCCCTCCAAAGCTCCTGTGTGTCACTCTGGCTTTGTCTCCCTGTCAGCATGTCTGAGATGCCTGCTGGAAGCTCCCCAGCCCTCTCCACCTTCCTCCCTCCATGATCCCATTGAGGAGTAAAATTACCTTTTCCTTGATCTTCCATGCTCAATCCAAGTTTTAGCATAGGGACATGAGTCCTTCAAATACACCCTATGTTTTTTTTTTAACCAATGTCTTTTAAACTTTCGCAAGAATATCTAGAAGTGTTGTTGCTTTTCTTTTACAGGGGTGTGTGAAACAAGCTCCTCTGTCCAAACCTACAAATTACCTGAGAAGCAAAGGTTCAGAGACAGGGAGGTTTTACCTAATGATGTCTGACTAGATGGGGTATCTGGAACAAGCTATCTCCCCAGGCTTTAAATCACCCCTTTATCTCCTACAGTGAAAATCCCCTTGCCTCAGTTTTCATTGGTGAGTAATGTGTGGTACACAATCTTTGCCTTGGTTTTATTGTCTCCTGGTGGGTTACTTCAAAAACCTACTTTTAGTTGTCCTCACCTCCCTTGTTTTCTGGTGAGGGTAAACCCCTTCTAGGGTTGAGTGCTTCTAGGCACTTATGGAGTTTTTTGTTCCATCCAGCGGAACCAGCGTGGAGAAAGGAGACACCACCCAATCTTTAGTTGACCAGATTTATTGCATCCTCCCTCTTTTCCTGCCTCCTTTGTTCTGCCACTATCTCCCTTCTCCTACCCTGTCCCTCTCTCCTCCCCAGGCTCCTAGCTTATCAGCCAATTATAGCAAAGCTTTCTCTCGCAGGAGAGCATGCAGAGGAATGTCAGCATAGCACTTTATGGATCACAAGCTGTCCACGCACGGCATGATATTGGATAGCCAATCCTAGAGCCTGGTGTTAACACATTATAAGTCTCCAAGGAACTAGTAGGCAAGCAACCTTTTTGGGTACTTCCTTATTTTGGTAGCCAGTGCCCTTTGGCTCACTGCCAGGCTCCATCTTGTCCAAGATGACCCTCCACAGGCTCCCCTTTTTGTTATAAAAGAAAAGGACAGCAACTGTGCCTGTCTTAGGTGCCAGAGTCAGACTTTATCCTTACCCGTCATTGGGAGTCAAAGAGCTGTTGGCATGCTTGATTCCTGTCTTAGATGGTATAAAGTCCACTCTGTGCTTACCCGTCATTGACTACCAGTCCTGTAATTGGGAGAGCCAAATCTGAGGATCAGAGCCTTGGTCCATGGCTATAAAGGCTTGCCATACCACTAAGGCTTGCCATCTTTTATGACTCCTTAGAGACAACAGATATCTGAGCAGCAATAATAACAGCAAGAACAACAATCCCCTCATAGCAAAACTTCCCATCCATTGTTTACCAAATTGTAATGCTGACTGTAAGAAACTAATGGCTTCGGGCATACCCAGGACCTTGACCTGAGTAGTATTTACCACAAATATAGAATTTTTTAATAGGGTAGTCAAATTAGTAAACTCTTTAGTCCATGTCCCATTAAGCATGCTACCAAGCCATTTGGACAGATTGGCAGCAGCAGTAATATTAGAATAGGGTATCAGGGTAATGCATAGTGCTTGGCATGCACTAGACAGCCCGTCTGTGCAGTAACAGTCAACGTGTCCACTTGTTCTTGTAGTAAGCCCACTCTTTGGTTTAGGATCAGGATTCCCGTGGTGAGATGTGTATTGATGATTTCCTGGGCTGTCAAAGTTTTGGCAGTGGCTCGTGACAGATTGTTGAGTACATGAGCAGTAGGAATAGTAGTTCCTAGGGCAAGTCCAGCAGCAGTGGCAGCAGCCGCAGCAGTCGCTGCAGCAACAGTGATGGCTATAATGACTGAGATACCAAAATCTCTTTTTGCTTTCATGGGTAGGAAATTCCACTCACTATGAATTAAGGTCACTGGGACTGGAATGGATTTTGGAATCCTGGCAATCACAGTCAGAGGAAATAGTGAAGCATCCCAACAACTAGACATGTAATACTCTTAACACATAACACAGTTAAGAACCTCAGTATCATTATCATTGTTATTAGTAATGTTAATACTAAACTTAGAACTGTTAGAATGAACACAAATGGAGATGTGACACATACGGGGTAGGGGGGGAAAGCCTGATAAAAGGAAGAGTAATTGGCCTCGCACCCTGTATAACTATAAACAGATGTATTACTTCCCTTTATATAGGCTTGCTTTTGACTGTACCTTTATTGAATGAGAGAGAGATTGCCTCCCTGTATCATGGCAGTTTCTGAGGTGGCTAACCAGAGGAAGCAAAGACTACCTCTTAACTTGAAGTTTAGACTAGTAATAAGGGGCTTTACAGTGGAACCATCTGGTAGATAAGGGATACCTAGAAGTCCTATACTAGGAAATAATTGAGGGAAAACTTGTGTGCCATGAGTGATATATCCCCAAAAGTTTTAGGAAGAGCTAACAACAGCAGGCTTACCACCATCACCATCATATTGTGTTTTGGTGCCAGACTTTCCACTAAAATGTCTATCAGCTGCAGTACAGCCCATAGCACCCAAAGTTAAAAAATTGAGGGTGAATAAAGCAAGATTAAGTCTGTTCTTGGGAGGGGCTAATGCCCCTATTCCCCCTTTTTGTTTAGTTAAGCAGACTTTCAATGTTTGATTAGCCCTTTCCATGATAGCTTGTCCTTGGGATTGTAGGACAATCCTGTAGAATGATAGATATTAAACTTTGAGCGAAACTGTTGAAATGAAGAAGTATACACAGGCCCATTATCTGTTTTAAATGATTTTGGCCTTCCCATAGTAGCAAAGGCTTGAAGGCAATGACTGATTACATCTTTTGTCTTTCCCCCTGTATGGGGAGTAGCAAATATATATACTGAGTAGGTATCTACAGTTACATGTACAAATCTTAAAGTACCAAATTCAGGGTTATGGGTGACATCCATCTGCCATAGATGATTTGGAAGGAGTCCTGTAGGATTGACTCCAAAATGAGGAACAGATAAGTGAGGCACACAGGCAGGACACTGTTTTACTATATTTCTGGCTTGTTCTTTTGTAATGTTATATATTATTTTGAGAATAGTAGCATTGACATGAAAATCTATATGGAAATTAATTGATTTTTGTACAATGTTAAACACATGAGGATCTCAAGTAGTTGAGTCTGCAGTAGAATTTCCTTGAGCTAAAGGCCCAGGTAAACCTGAATGTGCTCTGATATGGCCTATATATAAAGGTTCTTTATGAGCCCACAGAAGAGTTTGTACTTGATAAAAGCATTGTTGTAAGGTAGATTGAGGATTAATGGGTCCAGCTGTCTCAAACCGTGGCACAAGCTGGGCAATATAGAGACTATCATATAAATATTTAAAGGTTCCCCAGGAAATGTTTGTAACGCAGTTATTATTGCTTCTAGTTCAGGTTTTTGAGCAGACTTATGAGAAGTAATAATAGTCTGTACTTTATCAGAAACTACTGGAGCTGTGCCGGAGGAGGAGCCATCTGTAAAGATTGTATTTGCTGCTGGGATAGGTTGAGCCTTAACAACCTGAGGGAAAATAACTGGATGTCTTTTGAAGAAACTGACAATAGGTGAACTTGGCAAGTGATTATCAAATGTGGCCATGGTGGAACAATAGACAATTGCCCAATCTTCATTACTGTTAACTAGTATTTCAATCTGTTTTGCCGTGTATGGGACAATAACTGTCTGAGCATGAACTCCAAAAACTCGAAGGGCTGTCTTAAGTCCTAATGTAACTAGATTTGCCACCATCACAGGATACAGGGAAACAACATTTTTGGGGGACACTGGCAAATGGATCCTTATCAGGAGTCCAGTTTGCCACAATAGACCTGTAGGAGTATATTCAGAATCTAATACTACAAGATTAAAAGGCAAGGATAGATCAACTCTATCACTATGAGCATTTTTAAAACTTGTTCTACTAACCTCAAGGCTTTTCTACCTTCAGGAGTTAAATTTCTGGGGGATGTAGAGTCTGAATCTCCTTGGAGAATATCAAACAGAGGCTTGAGTTGACCTATGGTGATTCCCAAATTTGGCCTTATCCAATTTATATCACCTAATAATTTTTGGAAATCATTTAGAGTCTTAAGCTTTTCCATGGCTAATTGAATTTTTCTGTGGCCTAACACAGGTATCTAATATTTGATGTCCTAGAAAGGTAATAGGGCTGTGGGTTTGCACCTTTTTTTGGGCCACATGTAATCCCCATTTTTCTAGGGTATCAATAATATTGTTAAATGCCCTAAATAAAGTCTCCTGCTTTCTGTGAGCCAAAAGAATATCATCCATATAATGGAGACAATAAAGTTCTTTATAATTTTATCTAATCTGTGATATAGCCTGGCCAACATATAATTGACACATAGTGGGATTATTTGACATTCCCTGGGGAAGGACCACCCATTGGTATCTAGTATTAGCCCTTCATTATTTAAAGAAGGAACGGAAAAGGCAAATCGAGGGCTATCCTCAGGATGCACAGGAATGGAAAAGAAACAATCTTTTATATCTATAGAGATGATATGATAATGTTTTGGAATAGCAGTTAACGAGGAGAGATCCAGTTACACGGGGCCCATAATCTGTATACTGGAACTTATGGCTCTCAGATCTTGCAAAAGTCGCCATTTCCCAGACTTCTTTTTTATGACAAAAATGGGTGTATTCCCATTTTTGTGGAAGGAATGATATGATTTTCCTTCAATTGTTGATTAAATATTTCCTTGGCTGCCTCTATTTTTTCTTTAGAAAGGGGCCACTGGGGGACCCAGATAGGATTATTGGATTTCCATTTTATCTTTAATGGTTTAGTGGCCCCTCTGGAAAACCCAGCCCCTCAGTCCCTGTTTGTCCTTTGGCTTGAATGGGGCAGGTAACACCTTGTAAATTTTTGCCTAGTCCTTTTCCAGGGATATAACCTTGTCTCACCATGACTGGCAAAACAGTTGGGTTTAGACAGGACATATTTTGCTGAACTGAGGAAGAAATGACAACATCCATCGGTGTTAAAATGTGTCTTCCCCAAAGAGTGACAGGCAGTTGAACTAATACATAAGGTTGGAATGTTCCCCTTTTCCCATCAGAGTCCTCCCAAGATAATACAGCTGAACTTGTAATGGGGTTTGGGCAAATCCAAGTCCTCATAAGGTAGAACTGGATGCTGTTACAGGTCATGATTTGTTCCAGTCCTTCTGTTTTATAATAGAGATGTCAGCACCTGTGTCTATTAGACCCTCTATGGGACTACCATTAACCTTTAATTTAAGCATGGGTCTATTTTTTGTTGATTGTGCCCAAAAGACACCTGATCCTGTGGATCCAAACCCATTGTTTTTTCCAGTCCTTTGTGAACTGAGAAAGGCCCCATGATGGCTAGACAATATCAATATTTGTGCTATTTTATCTCCTGGAGAAACAACAGATACCCCTCGAGGGGAAGATAACATAATCTTTATTTTTCCAGTATAATCAGAATAAATGACTCCTAGAAATACTTGTAATCCTGACAGAGTTGTGGAACTCCGCCCTAACAATAATCCTGATGTGCCCTCAGTGAGTGGTCCATGTACGCCCGTGGGGACCACTTGTACTCCTATTTCTGGGGTTAAAACAAGTCAGGAGGAGGCACAGAGGTCCAATCTCCTGCTCCCTGATGTTCCTTGGGACTACGAGGAGATAGTCGGAAAGGATTGTGAGTGGGGATCTGTACTATGGGATTCTGAAAGGCCCCTTATATTTGAGGGCCCCGGGTTGGGCCCCCCTGGCTGTTTTTTGACTGGGCTGACATAGGATATCTCTCTATATCAAATCTTGATGTATAATATTTCGCCCAGTGCCTTCCTTTTGGCACCGGGGACATAGACCTGGGGCAGGTTGATTTGTCCCTTGCTGTTCTCCAGTCTTAGGTGTTCCCCTGGGCTTTAATCCTATGGGTCCTTCAGGGCAGTCTTTTCTGAAGTGCCCTCCTTGCCCACACTTAAAGCATATTATCCTTTACTCTTGGTTGCCCCTGATTTGGCCCATGAAGAGCAGCAGCTATTACTTGTCGTGTAATGACTGCATCATTGATATCCCTGCAGACCTTTATATAGGTACTTAAATCTTTATTTTTCCATGGTCTTATAGCTTCTTTACACCACCTATTTGCTTGCTCATAAGCTAATTGTTTTATTACGGGCATAGCTTGTTCTGAATCCCCAAATACTCTAGCAGCCGTTTGGATTAGTCTATCAACAAAATCTGCAAATGGTTCATTACTTCCCTGAATCACCTTGGACAACTGCCCCTGTAAATCTCCTGTCCCTTGAATTAACTTCCAGGCTTTAGTGGCAGCAGCAGCAATGTGTGCATACACCCCAGGATCATAAATAATCTGCTGTTGAATACCTTCATAGTTTCCTTCTCCTGTTAGCATTTCTACATTTCTTTGGGGAAAGCCTGTGGCAGTGTTACAGCATGACGTTTCTAATGAGGCTTCCTGCCATGCAGTTTTCCACACTAGGTACTGCCCCCCTGATAGCACAGCTTTACATAGCCTTTTCCAATCTTCCAGCATGAGATTTAGCCCCGATACTTATCCCAACATACTAATTGTAAATGGGGCCTGTGGACCATATGTAGCCTCTGCCTCCTTAAAGTTTTTTTACTGTTTTGAAATTCAGAGGTTGGTGGAATCTTTGTCTATTTTGGTCCTGTAGTACAGGGAAGAATTGTGGGACTGCTGAGGTTTCCTTAAGGGGGGTTTCTTCTCCCCGTGGTGAAAAACCCATCTGATTTATGGCATGAGCTAACTCCTCCCAAGGGTACCTTGTGGGATATAGGGGACAGGTTGCTCGGGGGGGAGCTGCTGCCTCCAGGAAGGGATTGGTGTTCCTTCCCCATATAACTGATGGGGGCGACTGTGTCCTTGATGCTCTTTCTAATTTCTCCCCAGTAAGCCCCTCCTCCTCTTCTTCCTCTTTATGAGAAGTTACACTTAGTTGTTCCTTTATCTCTTCCAGACACATATTTCCTTCTTCTACTAAAACTTTTACTCTGCCTTTCTCAGATGTTAAACACTCCTTAATGAGCTGCCACATGGGAAAAGTACCTCTAGGTAACGGGGATTACTTTTCTGCTTTAATAAGATCCTCTTTATCATGTTCCCATTGTGGAATATTTAGGACTCCCTCTTCCAAAAACCAAGGACTAAACTTGGCCAACGTGGTTACATGTGCTGTCACAGTAGATCATTTTATGGCAGTCTCATTAGCCTTAAATACATCTTGTATGATTCTTATCATTTGATTTCTAGATACTTGTGACCCCATTCTGGAGTTATGAGACCTCCCTTTACTGGGGTTGTGTGGCCTTCTTTACCAGGGTAATGTAGACTCCCTTTACCAAGGTATGTGGTCCCCTTCACCGGGACTGTGGGGTCCCTTCACTGGGACTGCGGGGTCCCCTTCACCGGGAAAGTGGGATCCTTTTCACCAGTACTATGGGATCCTTTCACCGGGACTGTGGGGTCCCTTCACCAGGACTGTGGGGTCCTTTTCACTGGGACTATGGGGTCCCTTTCACCAGGACTGTGGGGGTCCCTTCACTGGGACTGTGGGGTCCCTTTCACCAGGAATGTGGGGTCCCTTCACCAGGACTCTGTGACCTCCCCCTTATACACTCTGGCCAGAGATTTCTGGGAGGTTATCCTGCAGTTTTCCTATAGCTTACCTAAAGTTACTTAGTTTTCCTATAGCTTACCTTAAGTTACTTATGTGGGAGGACGCAGAAGGAGAAAGAAGCGCCCTGTATGGGCCACCACTTGTTCCATCCAGTGGAACTGGCACGGAGAAAGGAAACACCACCAATCTTTAGTTGAAAAGACTTATTGCATCCTCCCTGTTTTCCTGCCTCCTTTGTTCTGCCACTATCTCCCTTCTCCTACCCTCTCCCTCTCTCCTCCCCCAGGGCTCCTAGCTTATCAGCCAATTATAGCAAAACTTTCTCTCATGCAGGAAAGCATGCAGAGGAATGTCAGCATAGAACTATATGGATCACAAGCTGTCCACGTGCGGCATGATATTGGATAGCCAATCCTAGAGCCTGGTGTTAACACATCATAAGTCTCCAAGGAACTAGTAGGCAAGCAACCTTTTTGGGTACTTCCTTATTTTGGTAGCCAGTGCCCTTTGGTTCACTGCCAGGCTCCATCTTGTCCAAGACGGCCCTCAACAGTTTTTGTCTTTTGGCAGGTCACCCTTTTAACCCCATCCCCGTGGGTGTGTCAATGGGCTGTGAATCTGTCCCACTCAGGTGTTAAGGGCTGGTAACCCTTGGTTCTATTTCTTCTTTGGCTGATTTTTCTTATATCCTCAAACATTAATTTTAAGACTAGATTCTGTATTCTTTAAATGGCTCATTGTTCTTTCCATTTCTGGTAGTCGACATATGATCAACATACAAAAATCAGTAGCTTCCTGTTCTCTAATAAAGAACCCTCTGATGGCTGGGGATAGAACTCAGTTGGTAGAGTGCATGCCTCACAAGCGCACATCCCTGAGTTCAATCCCCTGAACCACACACACACACACACACACACACACACACACACACTCACACACACTCACATAAACAGAATACCCTCTGAGAAACAAATCATGAAAATTATCCTGTTCACAATAACTTCAACCAAAAAATTTAATAAAATACCTTGAAATACATCTAACCAAGGAAATGAAGGATCTCTACAAAGAAACCTGTAGAACATGGAAGATACAAACTGAAGGATGCCTTAGAAGATGGAAAGACCTTCATGTACTGGGATAGGCAGAATTAACCTTGTCAAAAGCAACATTCAGATTTAGTGCAATCCCCATCAAAATACAAATAACATTATTCACAGAGGTAGAAAAAAGAGTCCTAATATTCATGTGGAAGAATAAGATACCATGAACAGCCAAAGCACTCTTGAGTAAGAAGTGTGATGCTGGAGACATCACAAGTATACTACAGAGTTGTTGTGACAAGAACAGCATGGTATTTCACCAAAGCAGACATGAAGTCCAATGGAATAGCATAGGAGACACAGAGAAAAACCCACACAGAGGCAACCATCCAGTAATTTTTGTTGGAGTAAAAGGTCTCTTTAACAAATGGTGTGGGAAAACTGGATATCAATATGTAGAAGAATGAAACTGGATCCCTTTCTTTCACACCACACAGAAGCTAACCCAAAGTGGATCAAACACCTAGGAATTAAACCAGAAGTTCTGCCAGAGGAAACATAGGGTCAACACTCCAACATAATGGCACAGGCTGTAGCTTCATTCACAGGACCCCTAAACTCAAGAAATAAATCACAAAACCACAAGGGGGATGACATCAAATTACAAGCTTCTGTACAGCAAAGGAAGTGATTCAGAGCATGACAAGGGAGTCTACAGCTTAGAACACCTTTGCCAGATATTCCTCTGGCAGTGGATTAATACACAACACAAGAAAAACTCAAGAACCCTACCATCAAAAACCAAATGATGCAGTCAATAAGTGAGTGAAAGAACTAAACTGACACTCTCAAAGGAAGAAGTACAAATGGCCAAGAAATACATGAAAAGATGTTCAGTGTCTCCAGGAATCAAGGAAATGCAAACAGATATTCCATTGCGAGCATCAGAGTAGAGGTGCCTCAACAAACTGGGAATGGAAACAGCATGAGGCCCAGCTCTCCTACTCCTTCATATATATCCAACAAGTAACATTTTCATAGAATATTTATCCAGGCACATGGATATTTGTAGCAGTGCAATTCACAACAGCAAATGTAGAACACACCCAGTTGCTCATCAATACATGAGTGGATAATAAAAATGCAATGTATGCACACGATGCAGTGTTAGTCAAGAAGAATAAAATTGAGACATGTTCCATAAAATGGATGGAACTGGGGAACATCACACTAACTGAAAGAAAGTAGACCTACAAAGACAAGGCCATGTGTGGTTCCTCACAGGAGAACTAAGGGGGGCAAAGAGTGGACACCACAAAAATATAAGGGAGATCAGAGGAAGGACAACAGGGGTGGGGAGCAAGAGGAGAGTTTGGAGAAAGGCATGAACTATGGATCAGGTTGACCAAAGTATGTGGTGTGCAAGTGTGAACTTACCACAGTGAGTTCCACCTTTGTGTGTTCTCATGAAGGGCAATTTATACACACAATAAACAGCAAGGGCAGGGCTACCCTAGTAGGGGGGGAATGACATATGGAGAGAGGGGAGGGAGGGAGGGAGGAAGTAGTGTGGCCTGAAATGGAACAAATCTGATGCCTTGTGTAAAGAGGGACCTTGTGGGACATGGACCACACAAGGGGAGAATGGCCGTTATGGCTCAAGGATTTTTGGGCTGTGGACACTGAGCTGGTAACAATCCAGACTAAACCAGCATCAATGAAGATGCTCACTGTGACCACCATGTTGACAGCAGAGAAAATGGCTAGCATGGAGATGCACAACAGGAAATAGAAAGGGAATCAACAAGGACACTGCAAGTAAAATCACCAAATCTGACCAGAAGGCAGTGAGGGAGAAAGGGAGGAGCTAGAAAAGCTGAGTGACACTGAGAGAGAAGAGGGGCAGAAGTCACTCCCTCTGCCCTTTGGAGATATTATCTAAAAATTGAAAACATGTAAGTGTTCAATCAAAACCCAGGTTTCCAGAAGACTTGTGAATCCATAGTCCCACAGTATGCTGCCCAGGAAAACTTCACATTAGACCTGAGGGCATAGATGGGGGAACATAATGGAGAGGGAAAGATCTCATGCACAGGGGAATCCAAGGAGGGCAGAGTGGCTACAGAGAGACAAATGGACGTCAGGTCACATGGTCTCAGCAGAAAAGGACAAGGGTCCTTTTCAAGGATGAATCTGAAGAGCATGTAAGAGCCTTTATAAACATGCACACCTCAGAACAGGGGGAGAGGAGGGGCACAGGTACAGCACAGAGGGTCTTAGGGCAGAGGTTGCACTCCCTTTGGCATTCTAGGGGTACATGTGCCATTACATTTGTCAAAAGTCAGTGAATGACTGGGCGTGAAGGCTCACACCTGTAGAAGGCCAAGTCAGGAGGATTGTAAGTTCCAGACCAGCCTCAGTTACTAAGTGAGACCATGCCTCTTAATTGAAGGATGGTTGTAGATGTAGTCCACAAGTACAACACTCCTGAGGGCAGTAACCAGCACCCCCAATACACACATAAACACACAATGATTGATGAACACCACCCAGTGAACCCTGATATAAACTGTGGGTTTGAATAAAAATAATGTGACCATCAATGTTCTTCAGTTGTAAGAAGGCTTCCACTGTGGGCAATACTGAGAGAGGAGAGGCTGTATTCTTTTATGAACAGGGGAAAAGGAAGGGGACATTCCACAGTCCTGCTCTGAATCTAAAACTGGTCCAGGAAATAAAGTTTACCAAAAATAAAGCCTAACTGAATAGACTAAATGCTAAATAACACTCTGCCTCTGTACTGCCTTGAAAATATGTAGTAACACTAACAATTTTTCTGCATTGTTCCTCATTAATTTATTTTTTGTCCCTCTTGATTTATATTAACCAAGAAAAAGACTGCATTTTGCAAAGATTTTTCCATCTACTGTAAAAGCACAATGTATTGTGAAATCAGGCTCTAGGTAAGGTATATGCCTCCCCTCCATTTTCAGGTAAAAAAAAAGCCCACAAAATATTTGTGTGCATGAAATTCAAATGTAGACACCCAACCCCAAATGTTACAGGATGTGGAAATAGAACTTTCATGGAGATACCTAAGGTTGAATGAGGTAATAAATTTGGGTCCTGGACCAGTGGGATTATTGTGCTTATAGGAAAAGCTGTAGATTCTAGCCCCTCTCTGCAGGTGGACAACAATTGGGAACAGTAAGAAGGTACCTCCTGTTTTCCAGAGACTGTGCTCCCTGGAGCCCCAGCATGCTGGCCACTGGGCTCAGACTCCAGACACCTGAGGGTAAAAGCAAATTTATTTTCTTCAAAAAACCTAGTTTGTGTTGATTTTTGAGGTGGCCATTGGAGAATATGTCTTTGAGTGAAAGGAATGTATTACAGTATTTTAGGGAAGAGCATTTTTTTTTTTTAAAAAGGAAAGATGAATTTAATGTGGTTTGAATTTAATGCATCCTTTCTTTTTTATGTTTTAAAATATGTACATATTTTTTGTTTTTATGTAACAATCAGAAATAAATTTAAAATATTTAATGTTCTTAGATATAACAGTTATGTGTGAAGGTATGAAATCTAAACCAGAATGCATATTCTTTGCAAACCCACATTACATTTGATCAGAACATTACCATGTACTATTAATGTCAATAATATTCTAAATACATACCAGTATAAGCTATATTACTTATATACTATTACATGTTTATTTCTTTTTTTTATGTTTATGATTTTATTATTTATTTCTTTTTTTTATTTTTTTTTACGTTTACATAGGGTAATGATGTTTATTATATTTTTCCCCTCCCCCCCCACCCCTCCCACCCCTCCCCACCCCTCCCACCCCTCTTTTCCCTCTACACAGTCCTTCTTTCCTTCATTCTTACTGCTCTCCTTAGCCTAACTCTAAACCTAACCCTAAACCTAATGCTAGCCCGTCCCACCCCCCATTATATGTCCTCATCCGCTTATCAGCGAGATCATTCGTCCTTTAGTTTTTTGAGATTGGCTTATCTCACTTAGCATGATATTCTCCAATTTCGACCATTTGCCTACAAATGCCATAATTTTATCATTCTTCATTGCGGAGTAATATTCCATTGTATAAATATGCCACAGTTTCTTTATCCATTCATCAACTGAAGGGCATCTAGGTTGGTTCCACAATCTGGGTATGGTGAATTGAGCAGCAATGAACATTGATGTGGCTGTATCTCTGTAGTATGCTGATTTTAAGTCCTTTGGGTATAGGCCAAGGAGTGGGATAGCTGGGTCAAATGGTGTTTCCATTCCAAGCTTTCTGAGGAATCTCCACACTGCTTTCCAGAGTGGTTGCACTAATTTGCAACCCCACCAGCAATGTATGAGTGTTCCTTTTTCACCACATCCTCGCCAACACCTATTGTTGCTTGTATTCTTGATAATCGCCATTCTAATTGGGGTGAGATGAAATCTTAGGGTAGTTTTGATTTGCATTTCCCTTATTACTAGGGATGTTGAACATTTTTTCATATATCTGTTGATTACTTGTACATCTTCTTCTGTGAAGTGTCTGTTCATTTCCTTAGCCCATTTGTTGATTGGATTATTTGTATTCTTCGTGTAGAGTTTTTTGAGTTCTTTATAGAGTCTGGAAATTAGCGCTCTATCTGAAATATGAGTGGCAAAGATATTCTCCCACTCTGTAGGCTCTCTCTTCACATTTCTGATAGTTTCCTTTGCTGAGAGAAAGCTTTTTAGTTTGAATCTATCCCAGTTGTTTATTCTTGCTTTTATTTCTTGTGCTATGGGAGTCCTGTTAAGGAAATCTGATCCTGAGCCAACAAGTTGAAGATTTGGACCTACTTTTTCTTCTATAAGATGCAGGGTCTCTGGTCTGATTCCGAGGTCCTTGATCCATTTTGAGTTGAGTTTTGTGTAGGGTGAGAGATAGGGGTTTAGTTTCATTCTATTGCATATAGTTTTCCAGTTTTCCCAGCACCATTTGTTGAAGAGGCTATCTTTTCTCCATTGCATATTGTTGGAACCTTTGTCTAGTATGAGAAAATTGTATTTATTTGGTTTTGTGTCCATGTCCTCTATTCTGTACCATTGATCTACCTGTCTATTTTGGTACCAATACCATGCCGTTTTTGTTACTATTGCTTTGTAGTAGAGTTGAAGATCTGGTATTGCAATACCCCCTGCTTCGCTCTTGCTACTGAGGATTGCTTTAGCTATTCTAGGTTTTTTATTCTTCCAGATGAATTTCATAATTGCTTGTTCTATTTCTGCAAGGTACCTCATTGGGATTTTAATTGGAATTGCATTGAATCTGTATAGCACTTTAGGTAGTATAGCCATTTTGATGATATTAATTCTGCCTATCCAGGAACATGGGAGATCTTTCCATCTTCTAAGGTGTTCTTTAATTTCTTTCTTTAGTGTTCTGTAGTTCTCATTGTAGAGGTCTTTCACCTCTTTTGTGAGATTGATTCCCAAGTATTTTATTTTTTTCGATGCTATTGTGAATGGGGTAGTTTTCCTAATTTCTCTTTCTGAAGATTCATCACTTATGTATAAAAATGCATTGGATTTATGAGCATTGATCTTGTAACCTGCTACTTTACTGAATTCACTTATGAGTTCTAAAAGTTTTCTGGTGGAATTTCCAGGTTCCTCTAAATATATAATCATGTCATCAGCGAACAGGGATAGTTTGAATTCTTCTTTTCCTATTCGTATCCCTTTAATTTCTTTGGTTTGTCTGATTGCTCTGGCTAGAGTCTCAAGGACGATGTTGAATAGAAGCGGTGAAAGAGGGCATCCCTGCCTTGTTCCAGTTTTTAGGGGGAACGCTTTCAGTTTTTCACCATTTAGAATGATATTAGCCATGGGCTTAGCATAGATGGCCTTTATAATGTTTAGGAATGTTCCCATTACCCCAATTTTTTCTAGTGTTTTGAGCATGAAGGGATGCTGTATTTTATCAAATGCTTTTTCTGCATCTATTGAAATAATCATGTGATTCTTAACTTTAAGTCTGTTGATATGGTGAATGACATTTATTGATTTCCAAATGTTGAACCAACCTTGCATCCCTGGGATAAAACCCACTTGATCGTGGTGCACTATCTTTTTAATATATATTTGTATGCGATTTGCTAAAATTTTGTTGAGAATTTTTGCATCGATGTTCATTAAGGATATTGGTCTGAAATTTTCTTTCCTTGATGTGTCTCTGTCTGGTTTAGGTATCAGGGTGATATTGGCTTCATAGAACAAGTTTGGTAGGGTTCCCTCCTCTTCTATTTCATGGAATAGTTTGAGGAGTATTGGAATGAGCTCTTCTTTAAAGGTTTTGTAGAACTCGGCTGAGAACCCATCTGGTCCTGGACTTTTCTTTGTTGGTAGGCTTTTGATGACCTCTTCTATTTCATTGCTTGAAATTGGTTTATTTAAGTTGTGTATGTCCTCCTCGTTCAGTTTAGGTAGTTCATATGTCTCTAGAAATTTGTTGATGTCTTTGAGGTTTTCTGTTTTGTTGGAGTATAGATTTTCGAAATAGCTTCTAATTATGTTTTGTATTTCACTCGTGTCTGTTGTGATGTTTCCTTGTTCATTCCAAATTTTAGTAATTTGAGTTTTCTCCCTCTTTCTCTTTGTTAGTGTGGCTAAGGGTTTATCAATTTTATTTATTTTTTCAAAGAACCAACTATTTATTTTATTAATTTTTCCGATTGTTTCTTTTGTTTCGATTTCGTTGATTTCGGCTCTGATTTTAACTATTTCCTGTCTTCTACTACTTTTGGTATTGGTCTGCTCTTCTTTTTCTAGTGCTTTGAGCTGTAGTGTTAACTCGTTTATTTGTTGATTTCTACTTCTTTTTTTGAATGCACCCCATGAAATAAATCTTCCTCTAAGTACTGCTTTCATAGTGTCCCAGAGATTTTGATATGATGTGTCTTTGTTCTCGTTTACTTCTAAGAATTTTTTTATTTCCCTCCTGATGTCTTCTGTTATCCATTCATCATATAATAGTGTATTATTTAGTCTCCAGGTATTGGAGAAGTTTCTGTTTTTTATTCTGTCATTTATTTCTAATTTCAATCCATTATGATCTGATAGAGTACAAGGTAGTATCTCTATCTTCTTGTATTTACTAACAGTAGCTTTGTGGCATAAAATATGGTCTATTTTAGAGAAGGATCCATGTGCTGCTGAGAAGAAAGTGTATTCATTCTTTGTTGGATGGTATATTCTATATATGTCTGTTAAGTCTAAATTGCTGATTGTGTTGTTGAGATCTATAGTTTCTTTATTCAATTTTTGTTTGGACGATCTATCCAGTGGTGAGAGAGGTGTGTTAAAATCGCCTAGTATTATTGTGTTGTGGTCTATTTGATTTCTGGAATTGAGAAGGATTTGTTTGACGTACGTGGATGAACCAATGTTCGGGGCATAGATATTTATGATTGTTATGTCTTGCTGATTTATGCTTCCCTTAAGCAGCATGTAATGTCCTTCTTTATCCCTTCTGACTAGTTTTGGTTTGAAGTCCACATTATCTGAGATGAGGATGGATACTCCAGCTTTTTTGCTGTGTCCGTGTGCATGGTATGTTTTTCCCCATCCTTTCACCTTTAGTCTATGGGTGTCTCTTTCTATGAGATGAGTCTCTTGCAGGCAGCATATTGTTGGATTTTTCTTTTTAATCCAATCTGCCAGTCTGTGTCTTTTGATTGATGAATTCTGGCCATTAACATTCAGGGTTATTATTGTGATATGATTTGTATTCCCAGTCAATTGACTCATATTTGTTTTTGACATGATTTGGTTTCTCCTTTATTTGGCTATTCCTTTAGGCTAGTTCCTCCCGTTGCTGATTTGCATCGTTGTTTTTCATCTCTTCCTCATGGAATATTTTGCTGAGAATGTTCTGTAATGCTGGCTTTCTTTTGTAAATTCCTTTAGCTTTTGTTTATCATGGAAGGATCTTATTTCATCGTCAAATTTGAAGGTAAGTTTTGCTGGGTATAAGATTCTTGGTTGGCATCCATTTTCTTTCAGGGCTTGGTATATGTTTTTCCAGGCCCTTCTAGCTTTTAGGGTCTGGATTGAAAAATCTGCTGATATTATTATTGATTTCCCTCTGAATGTAATTTGATTCTTTTCTCTCGCGGCCTTTAAAATTCTGTCTTTATTTTGTATGTTAGGTATTTTCATAATAATGTGCCTTGGTGTGGGTCTGTTGTAATTTTGTATGTTTGGAGTTCTATAAGCCTCTTGTACTTGGTTTTCCATTTCATTCTTCAGATTTGGGAAATTTTCTGTTATTATTTCATTGAATAGATTGTTCATTCCTTTGGTTTGTTTCTCTAAGCCTTCCTCAATCCCAATAATTCTCAAATTTGGCCTTTTCATGATATCCCATAGTTCTTGGAGATTCTGTTCATGATTTCTTACCATCTTCTCTGTTTGTTCAACTTTGTTTTCAAGGTTAAATAATTTGTCTTCAATGTCTGAGGTTCTGTCTTCCAGATGTTCTATCCTATTGGTTATGCTTTCTATGGAGTTTTTAACTTGGTTTATTGTTTCCTTCATTTCAAGGATTTCAGTTTGGTTTTTTTTCAGTATCTCTAACTCTTTATTGAAATGATCTCTTGCTTCCCGTATTTGGTCTTTTAACTGTTGATTGGTGCGATCATTTAATGCCTGCATTTGCTCTTTCATCTCCTCCTTCAATGCCTGCATTTGGTCTTTCATCTCCTCATTAGCTTCCCTGATCGTTTTAATTGTGTACATTCTGAACTCCCTTTCTGACATTTCTTCTGCTGTGCTGTCATTGGGTTTTATTGATGTAGTGTCTAGGTTTGTTTGGGACATTTTCTTCCCTTGTTTTCTCATAATGGTCAGTTGTCAGTGGGACCCTGAGATATTGCAGTTTTCCACTATTGGCTTATAGTGTCCCAGTAGATTTCCAGTGTATCACCTCCCAGCCTTCAGTAGCCTGATGTCTTGGAGGAATCTGATAAAGCAGCTCATTTGAAGAATACTGTCCCTAGCCCCCTACTGGTTCCACGTTTTGGAACTGGCTCTGTGCGGAAATGCTCTCACTGTGGGCCTGCACCGTGCAGCTGGCCGTGTGGGAAGAGCCCACTGCCGGAGTGTGGAAGACTACCTTGGGAAGACTCAAGCTGCCCTGCCCGGCTCTGCTAAGCCACCTCTATCTGGGCCTGCCACCCGGGCTGAGCTTTACCCAGTGGGCAGACTCACCCGTGGCTCTATTTCAGTCCGAGTCTCTCTATGCCTCCCCCTCTTAGCTCCTGGGTTCTGGAGCGACCGGGGGTGCAGTCTCCCTCTAGGCCGCCATCTTTGATCTCCCCGTGAAGAGAGCCCACAGCCGGAGTGGGCAGAGCCGCCTGAAGAGGTCTCCGGCTGCCCTGCCCTTATCCCTGAGGCTGATTGCAGATCGAGGCTCTCCGCTGGTTCTTTGCAGGAGTACACTGCACTGCAGCGGCTCCGGGACTCGGAGCCTGCTCTGTTCAGAAAGGCTCTCACTAGCGGGCCAGTTCCGTTCGGAGAACCTGGAGAAGCTGGCTGTGTGGGCGGGGCCCACCGCCGGAGTGCGCAGGACTGCCTGTGGATGACTCTAGCTGCCCTGCCCGGCTCCGATAAGCCACCTCTATCTGGGCCTGCCACCCGGGCCGAGCTTTACCCAGTGGGCAGACTCACCCGTGGCTCCACTTCAGTCCGAGTCTCTCAATGCCTCCCCTTCTTAACTCCTGGGTTCTGGAGCGACTGGGGGTGCAGTCTCCCTCTAGGCCGCCATCTTGGATCTCCCCGTGAAGAGAGCCCGCAGCCGGAGTGGGCAGAGCCGCCTGAAGAGGTCTCTGGCTGCCCTGCCCTTATCCCTGAGGCTGATTGCAGATCGAGGCTCTCCGCTGGTTCTTTGCAGGAGTACACTGCACTGCAGCGGCTCCGGGACTCGGAGCCTGCTCTGTTCAGAAAGGCTCTCACTAGCGGGCCAGGTCCGTTCCGAGAACCTGGAGAAGCTGGCTGTCAGGGAAGACCATTTCAAGCCATAAAATTCTTCTTGAATATCAGCTCATTTTTTTATGATTGTAGAATTTTATTTTGTGTAGTTTTCTTTTTTAAATTTTTAATTATTTTTTATTTGTTCTAATTAGTTGTACATGACAGTAAAATGTATGTATACATTTTGATAGATCATACATAAATGGAGTACAATCTCACTTTTTTTCTGATTATATATATTATAGAATCACATAGATCATGCTGCCATACATGTACAGGCAATAATGTCTATTTCACTCTACTATCCTTCCTCCCTCCATACCCTTTCCCCTTCCTTCATTCACCTGTATCTAATAAGTAACTCTATTCTTCCCTAACTCCCACTTATTGTGAATTAACTTCTGCATATCAGAGAAAACATTTGGTCTTTGGGTTTTTGGGTTTGGTTTATTTCACATAGAATGATATTGTCTGACTCCATCCATTTACCAACAAATGCCATCATTTCATTCCTCTTTAAAGTTGAGTAATATTCCATCATAGATATATACTTCACAGTTTCTTTATCCATATGTTGAGGGGCATCTTGGTTGGTTCCATAGTTTAGCTATGGTGTATTCAGATGCTATAAATATGGATATGGATGTGTCACTCTTGTGTATTGATTTTAACTCCTTTGGTTATAAACTGAGGAGTTGGATAACTGGGTCAAATGGTGGTTCCATTCCATGTTTTCTTAGGAATCTCCACTCTGCTCTCCAAAGTGGTTACACCCATCCGCAGTCCCACCAACAATGTATGAGTGTACCTTTCCCCCCACATCCACACCAACACATATTGTTACATTTATTCTTGATAATTGCCATTCTGATTGGAGTAAGATGATATCTTAGAGTAGTTTTGATTTGCATTTCTCTAATTGCAAGAGAAGTTGAGCACTTTTTCATATATTTGTTGATTGATTGTATTTCTTCATTGAAGTGTCTGTTCAGTTCCTCAGCCCATTTATTGATTGTGTTGTTTTTATGGTGTTAAGGTTTTTGAGTTCATTATATATCCTAGAGATTAATGCTTTATCTGTGGTGCATATGGTAAAGATTTTCTCCCAATATATGGGCTCTCTCTTTACATTATTGAGTGTGTCTTTTGCTGACAAGAGCATTTTAGTTTGAGTCCATACCTTTTATCCATTTTTGATTGACTTCTGGTGCTATCAGAATCTTGTTAAGGAAGTCAAATTCTAGGCCAATGTGGTAAAGATTTGGGCCTACTTTTTCTTCTAATAGTCTCAGGTTCCCTGATCTAGTGCCTAATTCTTTGATTCACAGTGAGTTGAGTTTTGTGCATGATGAGGTTTAATTTAATTTTGTTACATGTGGTTTTCCAGTTTCCCCAGCACCTTCTGTTGAATGAGCTATCTTTACTGCAGTGAGTGTTTGTGGCACCTTTTCCTAGTATGAGAAAATGCAATTATGTGGGCTTGTCTCTTTGCCTTCTGTACCGTTGCTCTACATGTCTGTTTTGGTGCCAATACCATGCTGTTTTTATTACTACTGCTCTGTAGTATAGCTCGAGGTCTGGTATTGTGATGCCTCCTGCTTCACTTTTCTTGCTGAGTATTGCTTTGGCTATTTTGGCCTCTTATTTTTCCACGTGAATTTCACAATTGCTTTGTCTATTTCTGTGAAGAATGTCACTGGTATTTTAATAGGAATTGCATTGAATCTGTATAACACTTTTAGTATTATGCCCATTTTAACAATATTAATTCTGCCTGTCCAGGAGCATTGGAGGTCTTTCCATCTTCTAAGGTCTTCTTCAATTTCTTTCTGTGTACTGTAGTTTTAATTGTGGAGGTCTTTCTCCTCTTTCATTGGAATGACTCCCCAGTATTTTATTTCACGTTTGAGATGATTGTGAGTGGTGTAGTGTTCTTTATTTCTCTTTCAGTGGATTCATTACTGATGTATAGAAATGTGTTTGATTTGTGGGTATTGATTTTATATCCTGCTACTTTGCTGAATTTATTTATTATTCCTGAAAGTTTTTTGATGTATTTTTGGATCTTCTATGTATTGAGTCATATCACTGTCAAATAGTGAGAATTTGAGTTCTTCTTTATCTATTTGTATACTCTTATATTCTTTCTTTTGTCTGATTTCTCTGGCTAGATTTTCAAGGACAATGTTTAATAGAAGAGGTGAAAGAAGGCAGCCCTGTCTTTTTCCAGTTTTTAGAGGGAATGTTTTCAATTTTTCTCCACTTAGAATAATGCTGACCTTGGGTTAGCATATATGGATTTTACAATGTTGAAGTATGTTTCTACTATCCCTAGTTTTTCTAGTGTTTTGAACATGAAGTGGTGTTGTATTTTGTCAAATGCTTTTTCTGCATCTATTTAGATGATCATATGTTTCTTGTTTTAAGCTATTGAAATGATGAGTTCTATTTATTGATTTCCATATGTTCTAACTACCTGCATCACTGGGTTGAACCCCACTTGTTGGAGTGCACTGTTTTTTTAAATATGTTTTTGTATGCTATTTACCAGACTTTTATTGAGAATTTTTGCATCTATGTTCATCATGGATATTGGTCTGCAGTTTCCTTTCCTTGATGTGTCTTTGACTGGTTTTGGCATCAAGGTGATATTAGCCTCATACAATGAGTTTGGAAGGGTTCCCTCCTTTCCTATTTCACGGAATAATTTGAGTAGTATTTTTGTTCATTCTTCTTTGAAGGTCTTGTAGAACTTGATTGAGAATCTGTCTGGTCCTGGGCTTTTCTTATTTGGTAGGTTTTTAATGGTGTTATCTATTTCATTAGTTGAATTTGTTGTATTGAAATCTTGTATGACCTTCTGATTCAGTTCAGGTAGGTCATATGTCTCTAGAAATTTGTCAATTTCTTTGAGATTTTCTCTTTTATTTGAGTATAAATTTTCAAAATAGTTTTAAATTATCTTCTGTGTTTCAGTTGTGTCCATTGTGATATTTCCTTTTTCATCACATACTTTAGCAGTTTTTATTTTCTATCTTCTTTAGTGTGGCTAGGGTGGTTATCAATTTTATTTATTAGTTTCATAGAACCAGCTTTTTGCTTTGTCATTTTTTTCAATTGTTTCTTTTTATTCAATTTCATTGATGTCATTTATTTCCTGTCTTCTGCTTCTTTTGGTGTTAATTTGTTCTTTTTCTAGGGCTTTGAGATGAAATGTTAAGTCACTTATTTATTGACTTTTTATTCTTTTCATATATGAACTCAATGCAATGAACTTTCCTCTTAGTACTACCTTCATAGTGTCAACAGAGTTTTTGGTATGTTGTATTGGTATTCTCAATTACCTCTAAGTATTTTCTCATTTCATCCTTCATTTCTTCTATTATCCATTCATCATTCAATAATGTATTATTTAGTCTCCACTTGTAAGAGTAGCTTGTATTTTATATTGAATCATTCATTTCTAATTTCAGTCCATTATATTCTGGCAGAATGCAGGGTATTATCTTCACTTTTTTGTATTTCCTAAGAGTTGCTTTGTGGCATGAGATATGATCTATTTTAGATCATTGATGGATGAAATATTCTATATATCTCTATTAAATCTAAATTATTGATTATGTTTTTTAGTTCTACATTTCTCTACTTATTTTTTGTTTATAAGATCTGTCCTGTAGTGAGAGAGTTGTGCTAAAGTCACCTAGTATTACTGTGTTGTGGTCTATTTGATTCTTGAAATCAAGAAGGGTTTGTTTGCTGTGCACATGTGCTCCATTTGTTGGGGCATAAATATTTACAATTGTTTTGTCTTTTGATGTGTAATTCCCTTCAATAGAATGAAATTACCTTCTTTGTTCCTTCTGATTAACTTTGGCTTGAAGTCTGCTTTTTCTGATAGGATGGAAACCCTTCCTGTTTACAAAACTCATAAGAGTGATATGTTTTTTTCCCATCCTTTCACTTTTAGGCTGTGAATGTCTTTGCCCTTGAGGTGAGTCTCTTGGAGACAGTATATTTTGGGGTCTTTTATAGAATGTAATCTGCAATTCTCTTTCTTTTTAAGAGTTTAAACCATTAAAATTCAAGGCTATTACTGAGATATGACTGATCATTTTCATTTAATTCTGGCTTTTAATTTGATTTAGAGTCTCCTTTGACTATTCCTTTAGTGTAGTCCCTCCCTTTTCTGGTTTTTACTTTATTCTTCACTTTGTCCTCATGAAAAATTTTCTTGAGAATTTTCTGTAGTGCAAGTTTTCTAATTGTGAATTCTGATAACTTTTGTTTATCGTGGAACATGGCTATTTCATCTTCTGATCTGAAACTTAATTTTGCTGGATATAAAATTATTGGTTGGCATCCATTTTCTTTCAGAGCTTGAAATATGACCTCCTAGCTGTGAGGATTTGGGTTGAGAAAGCAGTTGAGATCTGAATTGGTTTTCTCCTATATATAATTTGTTTTTTTTTCCTCTCATGACATTTAAGATTTTATCCTTATTCTGTATTTTAGTCATTTTCATTATAATGTGTCTTGGTGTGGGTCTGCTGTAATTTTTTTACATTTGGGGTCCTGTAATCTTTCTGTATTTGGTTTTCCATTTTATTCTTTAGATTTGGGAAATTTTCTGATATGTCATTGAAAAGATTGTTCATACCTTTGGTTTGTATCTCTGCTTCTTCATCTATCCTGATAATTCTGAAATTTGGCCTTTTCATGTTATCCCATAATTCTTGGAGGTTCTGTTCATAAATTCTTGCCATCTTCTCTGCATGGTCAACATTATTTTCAATACTAAATATTTTGTCTTCATTGTCTGAGGTTCTGTGCTCCAAATGGTCTAGTCTTTTGGTGATGCTTTCCATTGAATTTATAATTTGATTTATTGACTCCTTCATTTCAAGGGTTTGTGCTGTTTTTTCACAATCTCAAACTCTTTAAGAAGTGATCTTTCACTTCCTGTATTTTCTCTTTGATTTCACTCTCTATACTATTCTTTACTTCAAAGATCAGTTTAAAAATGTATATTTCTAAACTCATTCTTGGATATTTCTTTTACTGTGTTATAAGTGAACTTTCTTATTGGGGCATCTTGGTTTGTTTGTGGCATTTTTTTCTTTTGTTTTTTTCACATTGCTTGTGTGTTTTCCTATCTAGTTTTGTGGATCTGAGGCAGTACACATTCTATCCTATAGACCTATAATGTCATTGAAGATTTTAGTATCCCACTTTTATGAGGGAGAACAATATCCAGAGCACCCTGTGCAAACAATATGGAGCCTCAAATCTCATAGCTCCCACCAAGGTGTCCAGTGCCCTCTCAATATAAACAGCAATGATGAGTTCAGTGACTGTCCACAATAAAATCAGAAAAGTTGCCTGATTTACAATCTAAAATAGTTGACATATAAAGAACAGAAACAGTGCAGGACATGGTTTACAGGAGGGAGAAAGAGCACCTAGAAGCAAAAATCCACAGGAAGTGTGGAAGAGGAACCAAGAGAGATTGGTTCTTTGGTGGAGAAAAAGTAGAAAGGGAATCCAGGAAGACAGACAAGCAAGAGGAAGAATACATATGAAGAGAAAACAAATTAAAAATGTAAGAATGTACAGTAGATCTGCAAAATACCATGGATATATCACTGTCCTCAACAAACTGATGCACAAAAAGCACCCTGCTCCAAATATGCTGGAGATGCCAGAGAGGAGGAAAATAAAAATAAAATAAATCTCAGTGAAAAATAGAACAAATGTGTGTGTCCATGTTCAAAAACTTCTCAGCCCTGTCTCTGACTTTACACAAGACTGTCTTGGCCCAGATAGGCCCTGGCAGACCCAGTCACTATCCCACCAATCTGGGCCTCAGTTTGCCTGAGTTCTACCACATTCCCATCCAAGGTCTCAGTGCCACTGGAATTTGGAGGGAGACCACCAGGGATGAGCAACCCTGAAAGACAGTAAGTAGATGCAGGCAAGCCACACTCCCAGTTGGAAAAGTCCAGGTGCAGGAAATCTGGTAGGCACCCAGATAGTGAACCTCCAGGTCTGACTGGTGTCCCCAGAGAGTGGCTACTGTACCCCAGCACGGTAGTGATAGAAAAACCACCAGCAGCCCAACCGAACCCCAGGCTTTGTCTGGTATCTTAAAATGGATGTGGCCACATGCAACCATACCTGGAGTCTTCCTGGCAGTGAACCTCTGGGCAGCTGTGGAAGTGGTAGTGGCAGAGGCCAATGGCAGCAGGCAGGAGGTAAGCAGAAGCTGTAGTCATCAGTGGTGTCAGCAGCAGTGGTGGTGACTGCAGCTGCAGTTTCAGTGACACCCAGAGGGAAGAGCTCCAGGTGACCTCCAGGGAACAGCAATGGCTTTGGTGGCACCAGCAGCAGTCTCACATGGGGAAAAGGCTTCCAGGTGTTTTTGCAGCAGCCTCAAAATGGCTGCACCTCACCCCACAGAGAAGACCTCTGAGTGGCCAAATTGGTATGTGTTGAATATCAACTCTGAAATGTGAATCCCTGTGTAGTGTGTGTTTGATTTTGTTTATACAGTGGCAGAAGAGGCTTGGTGCATGACACACTAAGGATGTAGAGGCCTTCCCATGTGACCATAGCAGGGGACAGGCTGGTCACCTGTGTCTTTGTTCCATCCATAACTATGATGGCAAAACCAGACCTGGTTGTGAAATAAAATTACAAAAACGTGGCAGGAAGAGTCCAATGGCTGGGAAGGGGTCAGCTCCCCTTCCCTCTCTTAGCCTTTCTCCAGGAAGCCTAATTAACCATGGTTCCCTACTGTTTGCAATGTCAATAACTGCCTTAAGTGTCTGACTACTCCTTCCTGAAGTGTAATAGATGTCTGTGAAAAGTGCTGTATCTTCTTATCTGTTCTGTGAGCATCCTTTATGTTAGAGACCCTGCACAGGTCTTCAGCCACATAGATTAGAATTGCTTTTTGAGAAAGGAGGAAAAAGCCCCAAAGACAGGATGGGTCTAAGATGATGTCAAATAACCTATAAATATTATGAGAAACTATGGATCAGGGCTTAGAATTTTGGAGTGCTACTTACTTCTGGACCCACCGGCATAAAATAAAGTTTGATTTTTCCTACTTTCCAAGTGTTGCTTGTTGTTTACATATCATTTTCATGCATTGGCCAGGAAGTGATAGCCCTGAGGGATTTGTGGTGGGCTCCACACCAGAGTCTGCAGTGCCCCTCAGACCGAATGGGTTGGTGCCACCTGGGAATTCTGGGATCTCCTTCACCTGCTGGGCCTGCACCTCCGGAGTCGCTTCTGGCATCCTGGACACACTGGAGGGTAGGACAAAACTCCTGTGTAGTCTACTGGAAAAGATAAGTTCCCAGGGAAACAGGACCATAGACAAGCCTGTTGGTAAGGGCAGAAGGGGAGCCTGAACACCCCCCTTGGCTACCCATGAGGGCGCCTGCAGTGTAAGGAACCCCAAAGGAAAAAGGGCTGGGGAGGAAATGCTTAAACTATTTAGGGTCTGTGTTGGTGTGAATGGATGAGAGACATGTTTTAAACCTCCCATGGCCACCTGTAGTGGGTACACAGGTATCAGGGACTCCAGCAGGGGAGTATTCAGTATGGGGAACTCTGAAAGTGGGGAGATAATGTTTTAAAATTCCTGAGTGTGTGTGTGAGTGTGAAAATACTTGAGAAAGTTGTTCCATAGGTAATTATGGCTGTGTCATTTTGTTGTCTTTGTCTTTTTCTTTTTTCTTTTTTTATTTTAATTTATTTTTATTGTAAACAAATGGGATACATGTTGTTTCTGTTTGTACATGGAGTAACAGCTTACCATTTGTGTAATCATACATTTACATAGAGTAATGATGTTTGATTCATTCTGTTATTTTTTCCTTCCACCCCACCCCTCCCACCCCTCTTTTCCCTCTATACAGTCCTTCCTTCCTCCATTCTTGTCCCCCTCCCACCCCCCATAGTGTGTCATCATCCTCTTATCAGTGAGAACATTCGCCTTTTGGATTTTTGAGAGTGGTTTATCTAACTTAGCATGATATTCTCCAATTTCATCCATTTGCCTGCAAATGCCATAATTTTATTATTATTTATAACTGAGTAATATTCCATTGTATATATATACCACAGTTTCTTTATCCATTCATCAATTGAGGGATATCTAGGTTGGTTCCACAGTCTGGCTATTGAGAATTGAGCTGCTATGAACATTGATGTGGCTGTATCTCTGTAGTATGCTGATTTTAAGTCCTTTGGGTATAGGCCAAGGAGTGGGAGAGCTGGGTCAAATGGTGGGTCCATTCTAAGTTTTCTAAGGAATCTCCACACTGCTTTCCAGAGTGACTGCACTAATTTCCATCCCCACCAGCAATGTATGAGTGTACCTTTTTCCCCACATCCTCTCCACACCTGTTGTTGCTTATATTCTTAATAATTGCCATTCTGATTGGGGTGAGATGCAACCATAGTATAGTTTTGATTTGCATTTCGCTTATTACTAAAGATGGTAAACATTTTTTCATATGTTTGTTGATTGCTTATAGACCTTCTTCTGTGAAGTGTTTGTTCATATCCTTAGCCCATTTGTTGATTGGTTTATTTGTATTCTTCGTGTAGAGTTTTTTGAGTTCTTTATAAATTCTGGAAATTAGTGCTCTATCTGAAATATGAGTGGCAAAGATATTCTCCCACTCTGTAGGCTCTCTCTTCGCATTGCTGATAGTTTCATTTGCTGAGAGAAAGCTTTTTAGTTTGAATCTATCCCAGTTGTTGATTCTTGCTTTTATTTCTTGTGCTATAGGAATCCTGTTAAGGAAGACTGATCCTAAGCCAAGGAAGTAAAGATTTGGACCTACTTTTTCTTCTATAAGATGCAAGGTCTCTGGTCTGATTTCGAGGTCCTTGAACCATTTTCAGTTGATTTTGTGCAGGGTGAGAGATAGGGGTTTAGTTTTACTCTGTTGCATCTGGATTTCCAGTTTTCCCAGCACCATTTGTTGAAGAGGCTACTTTTTCTCCATTTCGTATTTTTGGCACCTTTGTCTTGTATTAGAAAATTGTATTTATTTGGGTTTGTGTCCATGTCCTCTATTCTGCACCATTGATCTACATGTCTATTTTGGTGACAATACCATGCCATTTTTGTTACAATTGCTTTGTAGTATAGTTGAAGTTCTGGTATTGCGATACCCCCTGCTTCATTCTCCTTCCTAAGGATTGTTTTAGCTGTTCTGGGTTTCTTCTTCCAGATGAATTTCATGATTACTTGCTCTATTTCTGTAAGGTAAGTCATTGGGATTTTAATTGGAATTGCATTGAATCTGAATAGCACTTTTGGTAGTATGGCCATTTTGACAATATTAATTCTTCCTATCCAAGAACAAGGGAGATCTTTCCATCTGCTAAGGTCTTCCTCAATTTCTTTCTTCAATGTTTTGTAGTTTTAATTTTAGAGGTCTTTTACCTCTTTGGTTAGATTGATGCCCAAGTATTTTATTTTATTTTTTTTTGAGGCTATTGCAAATCTAGTTGTTTTCCTCATTTCACTTTCAGCTGTTTCTTCGCTGTGTATAAAAATGCTTTAGATTTATGCATGTTGATTTTATAGCCTGCTATTTTCCTGAATTCATTGATGAGGTCTAGAAGTTTTCTGGAGGAGTTTTTTGGATCCTCTAAATATAGAATCATGTCATCTGCAAATAGTGACAGTTTAAGTTCCTCTTTTCCTATTCGTATCCATTTAATTTCTTTAGTCTGCCTAATTGCTCTGGCTAGAGTTTCGAGGACAATGTTGAATAGAAGTGGTGAAAGAGGACATCCCTGTCTTGTTCCTGTTTTTAAAGGAAATGGTTTCAGTTTTTCTCCAATAAGAATGATGTTTACCATGGGCTTAACATAAATAGCCTTTACAATGTTCAGGTATGTTCCTACTATCCCTATTTTTTCTAGTGTTTTGAGCATGAAGAGGTATTGTATTTTGTCGAATGCTTTTTCTGCATCAATTGAAATAAGCATATGATTCTTATCCTTAATTCTATTGACATGATGGTTTACGTTTATTGATTTACAGATGTTAAACCATCCTTGCATTACCGGGATGAACCCCACTTGATTGTGGTGCATGATTTTCTTAATATGTCTTTGTACATGGTTTGCCAATAATTTGTTAAGGATCTTTGCATCTCTATTCATCCAGGATATTGGTCTAAAATTTTCTTTCCTTGATGAATCTTTTCCTGGTTTGGGTATGAGGGTGATATTAGTTTCATAGAATGAGTTTGGTAGGGTACCCTCCTTTTCTATTTCCTGGAATACTTTGAGAAGTATTGGAATGAGTTCTTCTTTGAAGGCTTTGTAGAACTTGGCTGAGAATCCATCTGGTCCTGGGCTTTTCTTGGATGGTAGGTTTTTAATGGCTTCTTCTCTTTCCTTGCTTGATAATGATCAGTTTAAATTGTGTATGTCCTCCTGGTTCAGTTTCGGAGGAGCATATGTCTCTCAAATTTGTCAATGTCTTCGGTAGATTCTATTTTGTTGGAATACAGATTTTCAAAGTAGCTTCTAATTATGTTATGTATCTCAGTGGTGTCTGTCATGATATTTCCTTTTTCATCATGAATTTTAGTAATTTGAATTTTCTCTCTCCTCTTTGTTACTGTGGCTAAGGGTTTGTCTATTTTGTTTACTTTCTCAAAGAACCAACTTTTTGTTTTGTCAATTCTTTGAATTGTTTCTTTGTTTCAATTTCACTGATTTCAGCTCTGATTTTAATTATTTCCTGTCTTCTACTACTTTTGCTGTTATTCTGTTCTTCTTTATCTAGGGCTTTGAGTTGTAATGTTAGGTCATTTAGTTGTTGACTTTTCATTCTTATCTGGAATGCGCTCCATGCAATGAATTTTCCTCTTAGTACTGCTTTCATAGTGTCCCAGAGATTTTGATATGTTGTATCATCATTCTCATTGACCTCCAAGAATTTTTTTATCTCCTCCCTGATGTTTTCTGTTATCCATGTTTCATTCAATAGCATATTATTTAGTCTCCAGGTGTTGGAGTAATTTCTGTTTTTTTATTATGTCATTGATTTCTCCTCTCAGTTCATTATGTTCTGATACAACACAAAGCAGTATCTCTATTTTTTGCATTTCTTAAGGGCTGCTTTGTGGCATAACATATGGTCTATTTTCGAGAAGGTTCCATGTGCTGCTGAGAAGAAAGTAAATCTGCTTGTTGATTGATGGAATATTCAATATATGTCTATGAAGTCTAGGTTATTGATTGTGTTATTGAGTTGTATGGTTTCTTTGTTCAATTTTTGTTAGGAAGATCTATCTAGTGGTGACAGCAGTGTGTTAAAGCCAACCAGAATTATTGTGTTGTGGTCTATGTGATTCCTGAAATTGAGAAGTATTTGCTTGATGTACAGGGATGCACCATTGTTTGGGGCATAAATATTTACTATCATTATGTCTTCCTGATTTATGGTTCCCTTAAGCAGTATGAAATGTCCTTCTTTATCCCTTCTGACTAACTTTGGATTGAAGTCCACTTTATCTGATATAAGGATGGAAACCTCCGCTTTTTTACTAAGTCCATGTGCATGGTAGGTTTTTTCCCATCATTTCACCTTTAGTCGGTGGATGTCTATTTCTATGAGATGAGTCTCTTGCAGGCAGCATATTGTTGGGTCTTTCTTTTAATCCATTCTGCCAGTCTATGTCTTTTGATTGATGAGTTTAGACCATTAACATTCAGGGTTATTATTGAGATATGATTTGTATTCCCAGTCATTTGGCTTATTTTTGGTTTTTAAGTTGGCTTGGTTTCTCCTTTGAGTGGTTTTTCTCTAAGGTAATTCCTCCTTTTGCTGACCTCCATTGTTGTTTTTCATTTCCTCCTCATGGAATATTTTGTTGAGAACATTCTGTAGCGTGGGCTTTCTATTTGTAAATTCTTTTAACTCATGTTTATCATGGAAGGATTTTATTTCATCTTTAAATCTGAAGGTTAGTTTTGCTGGGTATAGGATTCTTGGTTGGCAACCATGTTGTTTCAGAGCTTGAAATATGTTGTTCCAGGTCCTTCTATCTTTTAGAGTCTGGTCTGAGAAGTCGGCTGCTACCCATATTGGTCTCCCCCTATATGTAATCTGATGCTATTCTCTCGCAGCCTTCAAAATCCTATCTTTATTTTGAATGTTAGCCATTTTCATTATAAGGTGCCTTGGTGTAGATGTGTTGTGATTTGTGCATTTGGTGTTCTCTAAGCCTCTTGTATTTGATTTTCCATTTCATTCTTCAGGCTTGGGAAATTTTCTGATATATTTTCATTCAATAGGTTGTTCATTCCTTTGGTTTGTATCTCTGTGCCTTCCTCAATACCAATAAATCTTAAATTAGGTCTTTTCATGATGTCCCATAGTTCTTGGAGATTCTGTTCATGATTTCTTACCATCTTCTCTGGGTAACTTTATTTTCAAGATTATATATTTTGTCTTCATTGTCTGAGGTTCTGTATTCCAAGTGTCTAGTCTTTTGGTGATGCTTTCCATTGAGCTTTTTATTTAGTTTATTGTCTCCTTCATTTCAAGGATTTCCATTTGTTTTGTTTTGAGAATCTCTATCTCTTTGTTGAAATTATCTTTTGCTTCCTGCAGGTGCTCTTTCAGCTTATTGATATTATCATTCATTACCTGCATTTGCTCTCTAATCTCATCCTTTGCTTCGTGAATCATCTTCATCATGTATAATCTGAAGTACTTTTCTGACATTTCTTCTAACATACTGTCATTGGATTCTATTAATATAGAATCTAGATTTGTTTGGATCATTTTCTTCCCTTGTTTTTTCATGTTGTTCATGTATCTTCCCCTGTAGCAGTGCAGATCTGGGGTATTGCAGATTCCCCCCTATATGCTTAGAGTGGCCCTATAGGTTTCCAAAGCCCTTTCTTTTTTTTTTTTTTCTTTTTTCGTTTTTCTTTTTTTTTATTGTAAACAAATGGGATACATGTCGTTTCACTGTTTGTACATGGCGTAAAGGCATACCATTTGTGTAATCATAAATTTAAATAGGGTAATGCTGTTTGATTCATTCTGTTATTTTTCCCCTCCCCCCATACCTCCCACCCCTCTATTCCCTCTATACAGTGCTTCCTTCCTTCATTCTTGTCCCCCTCCCTAATCCTAACTCTAACCCTAACACTAACCCCTCCCATCCCCCATTATGTGTCATCATCCACCTATTAGCGATATCATTTGTCCTTTGGTTTTTTGAGATTGGCTTATCTCACTTAGCATGATATTCTCCAATTTCATCCAATAGCCTGCAAATGCCATAATTTTATCATTCTTTATGGCTGAGTAATGTTCCATTGTATATATATACCACATTATCTTTATCCATTCATCAATTGAAGGACATCTAGGTCAAATGGTGGTTCCATTCCGAGTTTTCTAAGGGTCTCCACACTGCTTTCCAGAGTGGCTGCACTAATTTGCAGCCCCACCAGCAATGTATGAGTGTACCTTTCTCCCCACATCCTCGCCAACACCTGTTGTTGCTTGTATTCTTGATAATTGCCATTCTAAATGGGGTGAGATGGAATCTTAGGGTGATTTTGATTTGCATTTCTCTTATTACTAGAGATGTTGAACATTTTTCCATATGTTTGTTGATTGCTTGTAGATCTTCTTCTGTGAAGTGTCTATTCATTTCCTTAGCCCATTTGTCGATTGGATTATTTGCATTCTTGGTGTAGAGTTTTTTGAGTTCTTTATAGATTCTGGAGATTAGTGCTCTATCTGAAGTATGATTGGCAAAGATTTTCTCCCACTCTGTAGTCTCTTTCTTTGCATTTCTGATAGTTTCCTTTGCTGAGAGAAGCTTTCTGGTTTGAAATCTATCACAGTTATTAATTCTTGCTTTTATTTCTTGTGCTATGGGACTCCTGTTGAGGAAGTCTGGTCCTAAACCGACATGTTGAAGCTCTGGACCTACTTTTTCTTCTATAAGATGCAAGGTCTCTGGTCTGATTCTGAGGTCCTTAATCCATTTTGAGTTTAGTTTCGTGCATGGTGAGAGATATGGGTTTAGTTTCATTCTGTTGCATATGGATTTCCAATTCTCCCAGCACCATTTGTTGAAGAGGCTATCTTTTCTCCATTGCATATTTTTGGCACCTTTGTCTAGTATGAAAAAATTGTATTTATTTGGGTATGTATCCATGTCCTCTATTCTGTACCATTGATCCACCTTTCTATTTTGGTACCAATACCATGCCGTTTTTGTTACTATTGCTTTGTAGTAGAGTTGAAGATCTGGTATTGCAATACCCCTGCTTCACTCTTTCTGCCAAGGATTGCTTTAGCTATTCTGGGTTTTTTATTCTTCCAGATGAATTTCATAATTGCTTGCTCTATTTCTGTAAGGTACATCATTGGGATTTTAATTGGAATTGCATTGAATCTGTATAGCACTTTTGGTAGTATGGCCATTTTGACAATATTAATTCTTCCTATCCAAGAACATGGGAGATCTTTCCATCTTCTAAGGTTTTCTTGAATTTCTTTCTTTAGTGTTCTGTAGTTCTCATTGTAGAGGTCTTTCACCTCTTTTGTGAGATTGATTCCCAAGTATTTTATTTTTTTCGATGCTATTGTGAATGGGGTAGTTTTCCTAATTTCTCTTTCTGAAGATTCATCGCTTATGTATAAAAATGCCTTAGATTTATGTGCATTGATCTTATATCCCGCTACTTTACTGAATTCACTTATGAGATCTAAAAGTTTTCTGGTGGAATTTTCTTGTTCCTCTAAGTATACAATCATATCATCAGCAAATAGGGATAGTTTGAGTTCTGTTCCTATTCGTATCCCTTTAATTTCTTTGGTTTGTCTAATTGCTCTGGCTAGAGTTTCAAGGACGATATTGAAAAGAAGTGGTGAAAGAGGGCATCCCTGCCTTGTTCTAGTTTTTAGAGGGAATGCTTTTAGTTTTTCACCATTTAGAATGATATTAGCCATGGGCTTAGCGTACATGGCCTTTACAATGTTAAGGAATGTTCCCACTATCCCTATTTTTTCTAGTGTTTTGAGCATGAAGGGGTGCTCTATTTTATCAAATGCCTTTTCTGCATCTATCGAAATAACCATGTGATTCTTGACTTTAAGTCTATTGATATGATGAATGTCATTTATTGATTTCCTGATGTTGAACCAACCTTGCATCCCTGGGATGAAACCCGCTTGATCATGGTGCACTATCTTTTTAATATGTTTTTGTATACGATTTGGTAAAATTTTGTTTAGTATTTTTGCATCAATATTCATTAAGGATATTGGTCTGAAATTTTCTTTCTTCGATGTGTCTCTGTCTGGTTTAGGTATCAGGGTAATATTGGCTTCATAGAATGAGTTTGGGAGGGTTCCCTCCTCTTCTATTTTATGGAATACTTTGAGAAGTATTGGAATGAGCTCTTCTTTAAAGGTTTTGTAGAACTCGGCTGAGAACCCATCTGGTCCTGGACTTTTCTTTGTTGGTAGGCTTTTGATGACTTCTTCTATTTCATTACTTGAAATTGGTCTATTTAAATTGTGTATGTCTATTTTAGAGAAGGATCCATGTGCTGCTGAGAAGAAAGTGTATTCGCTCTTGGTTGGATGGTATATTCTATAAATGTCTGTTAAGTCTAAATTATTGATTGTGTTATTGAGATCTATGGTTTCTTTGTTCAATTTTTGTTTGGAAGATATGTCCAGTGGTGAGAGGTGTGTTAAAATCACCTAGTATTATTGTGTTATCGTCTATTTGGTTTCTAAAATTGTGAAGGATTTGTTTGACATACGTGGATGAGCCACTGTTTGGGCCATAGATGTTTATGAGTGTTATATCTTGCTGATTTATGCTTCCCTTAAGCAGTATGAATTGTCCTTCTTTATCCCTTCTGACTAACTTTGGCTGGAAGTCCACATTATCTGAAATGAGGATGGATACTCCAGCTTTTTTGCTGAGTCCATGTGCATGGTATGTTTTTCCCCATCCGTTCACCTTTAGTCCATGGGTATCTCTTTTTATGAGGTGAGTCTATTGCAGGCAACATATTGTTGGATCTTTCTTTTTAATCCAATCTGCCAGTCTATGTCTTTTGATTGATGAATTCAGGCCATTAACATTCAGGGTTATTATTGAGATATGATTTGTATTCCCAGTCATTTGGTTCATATTTAAAATTTTATTTATTATTATTAATTTATTTATTTTTTGACACATCTTGGTTCCTCCTTTATTTGACAGTTCCTTTAGGGTAATTCCTCCCTTTGCTGATATGTTCTTTGTGTTTTATCTTTTCCTCATGGAATATTTTGCTGAGAATGTTCTGTAATGCTGGCTTTCTTTTTGTAAATTCTTTTAGCTTTTGTTTATCATGGAATGATTTTATTTCATCGTCAAATTTGAAGGTAAGTTTTGCTGGGTATAAGATTCTTGGTTGGCATCCATTTTCTTTCAGACCTTGAAAAATATTGTTCCAGGCCCTTCTAGCTGTTCGGGTCTGGATTGAAAAATTTGCTGATATCCGTATTGGTTTCCCCCTGAATGTAATTTGGTTCTTTTCTCTCACAGCCTTTAAAATTCTGTCTTTCTTTTGTATGTTAGGTATTTTCATTACAATGTGCCTTTGTGTGGATCTGTTATAATTTTGTGTATTTGGAGTCTGATAAGCTTCTTGAACTTGATTTTCCATTTCATTCTTCAGATTTGGGAAATTTTCTGATATTATTTCATTGTATAGATTGTTCATTCCTTTGGTTTGTTTCTCTAAGCCTTCCTCAATCCCAATAATTCTCAAATTTGGCCTTGTCATGATATCCCATAGTTCTTGGAGATTCTGTTCATGATTTCTTACCATCTTCTCTGTTTATTCAACTTTGCTTTCGAGGTTAAATATTTTGTCTTCAATATCTGAAGTTCTATCTTCCAGGTGTTCTGTCCTATTGGTTATGCTTTCTATGGAGTTCTTAATTTGGTTTATTGTTTCCTTCATTTCAAGGATTTCTGTTTGTTTTTTTTCAATATCTCTAACTCTTTATTGAAATGATCTTTTGCTTCCTGTATTTGCTCTTTTAACTGTCGATTGGTGCTATCATTCAATGCCTGCATTTGCTCTTTCATCTCATCATTCAATGCCTGCATTTGCTCTTTCATCTCATCGTTTGCTTCCCTAATCATTTTAATTATGTACATTCTGAACTCCCTTTCTGTCATTTCTTCTGCCATGTTGTCGTTGGATTTTATTGATGTAACATCTAGATTTGTTTGGGGCATTTTCTTCCCTTGTTTTCTCATATTGTTCAGGAATCAGTGGGTCATTAAGATATTGCAGATTTCCTCTATCAACTTATAATGTCCCTGAAGATTGCTAGTATATCCCCTCTTATCCTTCAGTAGCCTGACGTCTTGGAGGAAGTTGATAACGTGGAGCTCCACAAAGAAGCTGCCTCTCTAGGGTTGGTGACCCTCAGATGGCGTATATTCCCTGCTAGTGGTCAGAGGTGCCTCCACTTGTTGACCAATGGTCATCCAATGGGGAAGTAGGCTGCGGGCTGAGGCAAGGCCTGTTTGTGCCTGTGTCTCTGGTTTTACCGTCCCTGTGGGAAAACCTCCCCCGGCAGAGAAGACTCACTCGGTGGGGACGTCTTGCTGATCAGTTGTCTTCCTAGAGGTTCCCCTCAACTACCGCCTGTGTTGGGCTGTCTTCCTCTGCAACGTTCCCAGGGGCCTGGACCTACCTCCTGGGCCTGGGAACCTCACTCTTCGCAGGCGAGTCTCCTTAGGCTGCCTCTCCCAGAGAATCTGCCCGTAGTCCTGGAAACTTCGCTGTGCCCCTAGGCGTGTCTCTGTGTGGCTCTTCCAGCAAGAAGCCACCTAGGTCCTGGGACCCTGCTCTGCACCTAATCGCCTGGCTATGCGGCCTCTCCTCTGAGCCGCCACCTGGAGCCCCGTACAATAGCTCTGATACCCAGAGACCCGCCACACACCTCCTCCTCTGGAGAATGGCTGGGTTTCCGATGCAGTCACTAGGAGCCCAAGCAATTCACTTCATGTCTCCTCCTCTCGCCAACCGCCCGTAGCCCTAGGCAGTCACTCCAAGTCCAAGTGACCTGCCCTGTTCCTCCTCCTCCTCCTTGGGGTAGCCCCCCAGGTGTTCCAGAGCGGTGGCTCTGAGACCAAGTGACCCACCACGCTCCTCCTCCAGGCAGGCCACCGGTGTTCAGGAGCGGTCGCTTTTAGTCCAATCAACTCACCACTGGCCTCCTCCTCTGGCAACTGCCTGTGGTTCTGATGCAGTCACTCCTAGACCAAGTGACCGCCTCACTTCTCTTCTTCCTCCGTGCAACCCCCCGGTGTTCAGGAGTGGTCGTTCTGAGTTCAAACAGCTCGCCACGCAACTCCTCTTCTGGCAACTGCCTGTGGCTCTGATGCAGTCACTCCTAGGTCAAGCGACCCGCCGCGCTCCTCCTCTTCCTCCGGGCAACCTCCCGGTGTTCAGGAGCTCTCACTCTGAGTTCAAACAGCTCGCCACACAGCTCCTCCTCTGGCAACCGCCTGTGGCTCTGATGCAGTCACTCCTAGACCAAGTGACCCGCCGTGCTTCTCCTCTTCCTCCGGGCAACCCCCTGGTGTTCAGAAGCAGTCGTTCTGGGTCTAAACAGCTCGCCACGCAGCTCCTCCTCAGGCAGCCGCCCGGAGCCCCAGTGGTTGTTCCGAGTCTAAGCGCTGTGCTGAGCTGCCTCCTCTACGATGATCCCAGTTGTCCGTGTTTATCGCTTCAGTGGGGGGAGGGGCGTCTCGCCGAGTAACTCTACTTCACAAAGCTCCCTGCATTCCGGGGCTACCTACCCATCCGGGATGCCTCCCCAATGGGAGAGACTCACCCAGAGGCTTTGAGTTGGTCCCAAGTCTCTCACTATCTCCTCTTTTGAATCTTGCATCCTGGAGCAACATGAAATGCAGCCACCCTCTAGTCCACCATCTTGAAACTCCTGTGACATCGCAGCCACCAAGCAAAGTCCCGTTGCACTGTCTGCCACAAACACCCGCCAGCCGCCCATTCCCCAGAAGAGCCCAACATCATTCTTAATGGAGAAAAACTGAAAGCATTCCCTTTAAAAGTGAAACAAGACAGGGATATCCTCATTTGCCACTTTTATTTAATATCATTCTTGAAAAACTAGCCAGAACAATTAGATAGACTAAAGAAATGAAAGGGATATGAATAGGAAAAGAGGAACTTAAGCTGTCACTATTTGTGGATGACATGATTCTACATTTAGAGGATCCTAAAATCTCCTCCAGAAAACTTCTAGACCTCATCAATGAACTCAACAAAGTAGCAGACTATAAAATCAACACGCATAAATCTAAAGCATTTTTATACACAAGTGATAAAACATCTGAAAGGGAAATGAGGTAAACAATTCCATTTGCAATAGCCTCAAAAAAATAAAAAAACAAAAAGAAAAAAACCTTGGGAATCAATCTAATCAAAGACATAAAAGATCTCTACAATGAAAACTACAAAACATTTAAGAAAGAAATTGAGGAAGACCTTAGAAAATGGAAAGATTTCCTATGTTCTTGGATAGGCAGAATTAATATTGTCAAAATGGCCATACTACCAAAAGTGCTATACAAATTCAGTGCAATTACAATTAAAATCCAATGATGTACCTTACAGAAATAGAGCAAGCAATTATGAAATTCATCTGGAAGACCCAGAATATCTGAAGCAATCCTAAGCAGGAAGAGTGAAGCAGGGTTTTTTTTAACACCAGAACTTCAACTATACTACAACACAATAGTAATAAAAATGGCATGGTATTGGTACCAAAATAGACAGGTAGATCAATGGTACAGAATAGAGGACACAGCCACAAACCCAAATAAATACAATTTTCTCATACTAGACGGAGGTGCCAAAAATATGCAATGGAGAAAAAGTAGCCACTTCAACAAATGGTGCTGGGAAAACTGGAAATACATATGCAACAGAATGAAACTAAACCCCTATGTCTCACCCTGCACAAAAATCAACTCACAATAGATCAGGGGCTTTGAAATCAGACCAGAGACCTTGCATCTTATAGAAGAAAAAGTAGGTCCAAATCTTCACCTTGTTGACTTAGGATCAGACTTCCTTAACAGGACTCCCATAGCACAAGAAATGAAAGCAAGAATCAATAACTGGGATAGATTCAAACTGGAAGGGTTTCTCTCAGCAAAGGAAACTATCAGCAATGTGAATAGAGAACCTACAGAGTGGGAGAAAATCTTTGCCACTCATACTTCAGATAGAGCACTATTTTCCAGATTATATAAAGAACTCAAAAAACTCTACACCAAGAATACAAATAACCCAAACACCAAATGGGCTAAGGAAATGAACAGACACTTCACAGAAGAAGACCTACAAGCAATCAACAGTAATATGAAAAAAATCATCTCTGGTAATAAGAGAAATGCAAATCAAAACTACTCTAAGATTCCATCTCACCCCAATTAGAATGGCGATTATCAAGAATACAAGCAACAACAGGTGTTGGCGAGGATGTGGGGAGAAAGGTACACTCATACATTGCTGGTGGGGCTGCAAATTAGTGCAGCCACTCTGGAAAGCAGTGTGGAGATTCCTTAGGAAACTTAGAATGGAACCACCATTTGTCCCAGCTATCCCACTACTTGGGCTATACCCAAAGGACTTAAAATCAGGATACTACAGAGATACAGCCACATCAATGTTCATAGCTCCTCAATTCACAATAGCAGATTGTGGAACCAATGTAGATGCTCTTCAATTGATGAATGGTAAAGAAAATGTGATATATATATATATATATATATATATATATATATGTAGGAATATTACTATATATACTATATATTACTATATATACTATATATACTATATATATATAGTATATATATATGTAGGAATATTACTATATATATATAGTATATATATATATATATTACATATATATATGTGTAGGAATATTACTCAGTCATAAAGAATAATAAAATTATGGCATTTTCAGGCAAATGGATGAAATTGGAGAATATCATGCTAAGTGAGATAAGCCAATGTCATATAACCAAAGGATGAATGATCTCACTGATAAGTGGATGATGGCACATTATTGGGGTGGGAGGGGACAAGAATAGAGGGAGGAGGGACTGTATAGTGGGTGAAGAGGAAGTGGGTGGTGTGGGGGAAGGAAAAATAACAGAATGAATCAAATGCCATTGCCCTATGTAAATGTATGATTACACAATTGGTACGCCTTACTTCATGTACAAACAGAAACAACATGTATCCCATTTGTTTACAATAAAAATAAATTGGAAAAATAAGAATACAAACAATGAATGTTGGTGAGGATGTGGGGAAAAGAGTATATTCACTTATTGCTATGGAAATGCAAATTGATGCAATGATTATGAAAAGTGGTATAGAAATTCCTAAGAAAACAGAATGGAAAAACAATATGCCTGGCTATCCCACTTCTCAGTTTGTCACCAAAGGACATCTTTTGATAGATTCATTCCCAAGTTTTTGATTTTTTTAGGCTATTGCGAGTAGGGTAGTTTCCCTAATTTCTCTTTCAGAGAATTCATCAATTATGAATGAAAATGCATTAGATTGATGAGCATTGATTTTATATCCTGCTGCTTTACTGAATTCATTTATGAGTTCTAGAAATTTTCTGGTGGAATATTTTGGCTCCTCTCAATATAGAATCATGTCATCTGCAAATAGGGATAGTTTGAGTTCTTCTTTTCCCATATATATTCCTTTACTTTCTTTGGTCTGTCTAATTGCTCTGGCTAGAGTTTCAAGGATGATGTTGAATAGAAATGGTGAAATAAATAGTGTTCAACATCTCTAGTGATAAGAGAAATGCAAATCAAAACTACTCTAAGATTCCGTCTCACCCCAATTAGAATGGCTATTTTCAAGAATACAAGCAACAATAGGTGTTGGTGAGGATGTGGGGAAAAAGGAACATTCATACATTGCTGGTGGGGTTGAAAATTAGTGCAGCCAGTCTGGAAAGCAGTGTGGAGATTCCTTCAAAAAGTTGGTTGGAGCCATCATTTGACCCAGCTATCCCACTTTTTGCCTATTCTCAAAGGACTGAAAATCAGCATACTACAGTGATGCAGCCATGTCGATGTTCACAGTTGTTCAACTCACAATAGCTAGATTGTGGAACCAACATGGATACCCTTCAAATTATGAATAGATAAAGAAAGTGTGGTTCATATACCACAGTGGAATATTAAACAGTCATAAATAAGAATAAAATTATGGTATTTGCAGGTAAATGGATGGAGTTGGAGAATATCATGCTAACTGAAATAAGACAATCCCATAAAACCAATGGTCAAATGATTTCTCTAATAAGTGGATGATGATACATAATAGGTGGTGGGAGTGAGGACAGAATGGAGGAAGGATGGATTGTAAAGAGAAGATAGAAGAGTGGGGAGTGGATGAGGTGAAGGAAAAATAACAGAATGATAACAACATCATTACCCTACATACATGTGTAATTACAGAATTGGTGCACCTCTACTTTGTGTACAATCAGAGAAAGAAATTGGACCCCATTTGTGTACAATGAATCAAAATAAATAAGTAAATTTAAAAACCTGGAATAAGACAGGGATGACCTCTTTTTATTTAAGTGTTCCAGATGACCTCTTTCACCTCTTTTATTCAACATAGTCCTGGAAACTCTAGCTAGAGCAATTACACAGAAGAAAGTAAACAGATGTGAATAGGAACAGAAGAACTCGAAATATCCCTATTTGCCAATGACATGATTCTATATTTAGAAGACCAAAAAAAAAAAAAAAAAAAAAAACTCCTAGGAAACTTCGAGAACTCATGAATGAATTCAGAAAGATAGCAGGATATAAAATTATGATCCATATATCAATTAAATTCCTATATATCAGTGATGAAATAAGTGAAAGAGAAATTAGGAATACTATCCCCCCATTCATAATACCATAAAAATAAAATATTTGGGAATCACTGAATAAAGAGGAGAAACTACAGAACTCTAAAGAAAGAAATCAAAGAAGACCTTCGAAGATGGAAAGACCTCCCATGTTCTTGGATGGGCAGAATTAATATTGTCAAATGGCCTCTCACTATCTCCTGAACAGCAAGGATCAATAAGCTGAATGGAGGTGTGAGCTAACTGGGAAATAAATGTCTGAAGTAATAGCAATAGTAAATAATACAAAAGGTTCTGAAAAACATTTGAAGCAGGGGTTTGATAGGTGAAAAAGTCCCAATGGGTCTGATTCAAACACAGAAAGCCCACCAATCTTTATTTTATAGGGAAAACATCAAAGGTATTTATTGTTTGAAAGGGTTCCTCAAGATAAACAAAAGGCAAGAAGCTGTGGGAAATTAACCTGGTTGGGGCCTTATCACTTGTGCAGTAAATCTGCCTCCTCTGGGGAGCTGGCACCTCAAGGTTGTTTGAGCACCCTGGTATGTCTTTCAACAAGGACAACAGGCATCTAAATTTAAAGCTATTGGACTCATAATACCAGGCATGGAATCAGCCACATTGACAGCATCCACCTTACTGGTGGGCATATCTTTTTGCACCTTCACATGGAAAGATTCTGAGATGTGCAGGGGAACCGTCCAAATCTACAGAGCTCAAAGCAACAATTTGCTGTCTAAAGTGGCCTACTACCAAAAGCACTGTACACATTCAAGGCAATTACTACTAAGCTTCCAATGACATACCTCATAGAAGTAGAAAAAGCAGTTATGAAATTCATTTGCAAAAATATGAGGCCCAGAATAGACAGAGTAATCCTCAGGAGAAGGTAAATCAAGAGTCATCACAATATGAGAACTTCAACTATACTACAGAGTATTGTAACAAAACCAGCATGGTATTGTCACCAAACAGAAGAGCAATGGTACAGAAGACACAGAGACAAACCCACAGGAATACAGTTATCTCATACTAGACAAAGTCACCATAAATCTACATTGAAGAAACATAGCTTCTTCAACAAATGGTGTGAAAACTGGAAATCCATATGTAGCAAAATGAAAATGAACTCCTATCTCTCATCCTGCATGGAACTCAACTCAAAGTGCATCAAGGACCAAGGCATTAGACCAGAGACCCTGCATATACTCAAAGAAAATATAGGCCCAAATCTCCATCATGTTTGCCTAGGAAATGACTTCTTTAACTTGATGCCTAATGTGCAAAAAGTAAAATCAAGAATCAATGAGTAGGGTGGTATTAAACTAAAAAGCTTCACAGGAAAGGAAATAATAAGGAATATGAAGAAAGAGTCTACAGAATGGGAGAAAATCTTAGCCACTTTCACCTCAGATAGAGCATACATTTCTAGAGTATATAAAAAAACTCAAAAACTTAAGATCAAAAAAATCAAATAACCCAATCCATAAATGGACAAAGGAACATAAGTCACTTCACAGAAGAAGAAATATGAATGGTCAACAAATATGTGGAGAAAATGTTCAACATCACTATCATTTAAAGAAATGCAAATTAAAGCTATACTAAGTTTGCATTTCATTCCAGTCAGAATGGCAAGTTCAACATACAAGTAACAAGTGTAAATAAATAGTGGCCATGAGTGTGGAAAAATTTTCTCTTATATATTGCTGGTGGGACTGCAAGTTGGTGCAACCACTCTAGAAAACAGTAACGAGTTTCCTCCAAAACCACCATATGACTCAGTTATCCCATACCTCGATATACCCAAAGGACTTAAAATCAGCATACAAGAGAGATGCAGTCACATAAATATTTACAGTAGCTCAATTCACAATAGTTAAGCTATAAAACCAATCTAGGCGACCTTTGACAGATGAATGGATAAAGAAAATGTGGTATACATATACAGTGGACGATTGCACAGCCATAAAGAAGGATGGACCCTTGGCATTTGCTGAATGGATGACATGGAGATTATCATGCTAAGTGAAATAAGCCAATTACAATAAACAAAAGGCTGAACATTCTTTCTAATGTGTGGATGCTACCTCACAATGAGGGGGTAGGAGTATAGAATTCATTGAATGTACAAAGGAAAATGATAGAAATAAGCAAGACAGTAGAATTAATCAGACATAATATTTCTATGTTCATAGGCAAATATACTACCAGTGTAACTCCACATCATGTTCAACCACATGAATGGGATCATAATTAGAATAAGTTTTATTCCATGTATGTATGATATGATCATACACTATATTGTCATGTATATCTAGAAAGAGCAACACAACACAATTTCTTTTGATCCTACTCTCATCTTCCCATGATCTACTATCTCTATATACTCACTTCTTATCCTATTAACAGTTACATACTAAACCCCTACCCATTCTCTTTGTCCACCAATAGAAATTATAGATATCATTGTAAGGCTATTGTCTATACTGTACATAATAATTGAACTCATTCTCTCTGTTTATTTTAATATTGTTAACGTTTTCATAGGGGTATCTGGTTTAGGGATGCATATTTTTTGTATTGCATGCTGTGAATGAATATTGATCTCCCCTTTAAAGGAGAGTTGTTGGAATCCTTGCAGAGTCACAATAAGCCTATGGGGGGAAAGTGCAATACTTCAGGCCTGCACTGCTTGAAAGGAAGATACAGGAACAACATGAAAAAACAAGGGAAGACAGTGTCCGAAACAAAACAAGATGCTATTTTAATAGACTCCAATGACAGCATGGCAGTAGAAATTTCAGAAAAGGAATTTAGAATGTACATAATTAAAATGATCTATAAAACAAAGGATGAGATAAGAGATAAAATGAAGGCAATGAATGATCACTCCAATAAAGAGTTAAAAGAGGAAATGCAGGAAGCAAAAGAGAATTTCAATAAACAGAAATCCTGAAACACAAACAAATAAACAAATCCTTGAAATGAAGGAAACAATAAACCAGATTTAAAACTCAATAGAAAGCATTAGCAACAGGCTATATCCCCAGGAAGACAACACCTCACACAATGAAGACAAAATATTTAAACTTGAAAGTAAAGTTGACCAAACTGAGAAGATAGTAAGAAATCATGAATGGAATCTCAAAGAATTATGGGATATTATGAAAAGACCAAATTTAAGAAGTATTGCTATTCTATTAAAGAATGCACAGAGATACAAACCAAAGGATTTAACCACCTGTTCAAGGAAATAATAGGAGAAAATTTCTGAAACCTGAAGGATGTAATGGAAAATCAAATACAAGAGGCTTACAGAACACCAAATGCACAAAATTACAACAGATCCACACCAAGGCGCATTATAATGAAAATGCCTAACATACAAAATAAAGACAGTATTTTAAAGGATGCCCAAGAAAAGGATCAGATTACATATAAGGGGAAACCAATATAGATATCAACAGATTTCACATCCCAAACACTAACAGTTGCTAGGTTCTGGAACAGCATATTTCAAGCCCTGAAAGAACATGAATTTAGAATCTTATACCTAGCAAAACTAAACTTCAGATTTGATGATGAAAGAAAACCCTTACATGATAAAATTTAAGAGAATTTATAAATAGAAACCTGCACTATAGAACATTCTCAGCAAAACATCCCATGAGGAGGAAGTGAAAAATAATGAAGCAAGGGGATAATAATAAAATAATGAAGAAAGGGAGGAGCTACCCTAATGGAAAAGCCAATCAAAAGTGAAACCAAGTCACATTAAAAACTGATAATAAGCCAAAATGAGCAGGAATATAAGTCATACCTCAATAATAACTCTGAATGTTAAAGGCTTAAACTCATTAATGAAATGACATAGGCTGGCAGATTGGATTAAAAAGAAAGACCTAACAATATGCTGTCTCCAGGAGACTCATCTCATGCAAAAACACATCACAGACGAAAGGTGAAAGGATAGGGAAAAACAAAGCATGCACATGGACTCAATACAAAAGCAGGGGTCTCCAACCTCATACCAGATAATGTGAACTTCAAGACTAAGTTAGTCAGAAGGAATAAAGAAGGGCATTTCATACTACTTAAGGGAAGTATGAATCAGCAAGACATAACAATTATACATATTATGCCCCAAACAATGGCACTCCATGTAATCAAATAAATAATTCTCAATTACAAGAGAACAAATTGACCACAACACAATAATACTGGGTGACTTTAACATACTGCTCTCACCACTGGATAGACCTTCCAAGCAAATACTTAACAAAGAAACTGTAGAATAACTGATACAATCAATGATTTAGACTTAATGGACATATATAGAGTATTTCATTCACCATCAAGGGAATACACTTTCTTCTTAGCAGCTCAAAGATCCTTTTCTAAAACACACCATATGTTATGCCACAAAGCAGTCCTGAGTAAATAAAAAAATATAGATGATACTTTGTATTCTATCAGATCTTAATGGAATGAAATTAGAAATCAAATATAAATTAAAAACCAGAAAATAGTCCAACACCTGGGGACTAAATAACATGCTATTGAATGATGCAATAATGCAGAATACATCAGGGAGGAGATAAAAAACTTGTTAGAGGTAAATGAGAACAACAATACCACATATTGAAATCTCTGGGAAACTGAAAGCATTACTAAGAGGAAAGTTCATCGCATTTAGCTCATATTAAAAGCATAAAAATTCAACAAATAAATGACCTAACATTACATCTCAAAGCCCTAGAAAAAGAACAACAGATCAAGAGCAAAACTAGTAGAAGACAGGAAATACTTAAAATCAAAGTGAAAATCTATGAAATTGAAACAAAAGACACAATTGAAAAAACTGACAGATCAAAAAGTTGGTTCACTGAAAAAGTAAACAGAATTGATAAAACTTTAGCCATGCTAATGAAGAGAAAGGGAGAGAAAAATCAAATTATTAGAATTCAGGATGACAAAGGAAATATCATGACAGACACCATTGAAACTCATAACATAATTAGAAGCTACTTTGAAAATTTATACATTGACAAATTTTAGGGACATATGATCCTCCCAAACTGAGGGAGACATACACAATTGTATGAATTACAAACACCAAAATAGAAGAAGCCATCAAAAGCCTACCAATCAAGGAATACCCAAGATCTGATGGATTCCTAGCCATGTTCAACAAGACTTTCAAAGAAGAGATAATACCAATACTCTTTAAAATATTCCAAGAATAGAAAGGAGGAAACCCTTCCAAACTCATTCTGTGAAGCTAGTATCACTCTGATATGCATCAAGGAAAGAACACTTTCCTTGGTCAATATCCCTCATGATCACAGACAAAATATTATTTTGGTTATTTAGTGATTTTTTTGGTTCTATATGAATTTTAGGATAATTTCCTAGTTATTTGTCACCTTTTACAACAGGCTGTTCATTTTCTTATTGCTGTGCTGTCACATGGTCTTGATTACTACAACTTGGTGGAAAAAATCATTGGCTATCATTTCATTGGAAAGAATAAATAAAAATCCTAAAACTTTGTCCTCCTGTCTCAAATTTTTTGTTCTGGGGATCAGGAACCCTTTCATTTTCATGTAAATTTAAGGATTTGTTCTTTACTGTCTGATCAAAATGCCACTGGAATTTTGCTAGACATTGCATTGAGTCAGTCACTCACTTTGGGTAGATTTGGGCTCCTAACAATCTATGAACACCAGATATTTTCCACTTATTTAATTATTTATGTTATAATCAATTCTAGGCTCAGACCTAGGGCCTCCCTGACACCAGGCAAGCATCCCAAAGCTCAACTACATCCCAGCCCTCAGATCTGTGAACATTCTTCTGACTGGTGTCGTCATTTTCCATGTGTGAGTATCTCACCTCCTTCATTAAATTTATAGTCAGAATTCTACTCTTTCATGTGTGATTATAAATGGCATCATTTTCTTAATTTCACCTTACAGAATATTCACTACTGGTGTATAAACACCACAAATATTTTCATGTTGATCTTGTAATCTCCAGCTGTGTTGAATAATTTATATAAGGACTAGCAGCTTTCTTGTATATTAAAATGTTCCCTATGTAAGATCATGTGATCTGTGACAGATGATTTTCCCTCTTCCTTTGCAATTTGGATACTTTAAAACAAATTTTCTTTCTTTCTTTCTTTCTTTCTTTCTTTTTTTCTTTCTTTCTTTCTTTCTCCTCCTCCTCCTCCTCCTCCTCCTTCTCCTTCTCCTTCTCCTTCTTTTTCTTCTTCTTCTTCTTTGTTCTCTATTTTTTCCTCAAATTGCTCTTTCCTGGTCCTTGACTACTATGGTAAATTCCAATGTTGAAAGTGCACTTTTCTTGTTTTGCACCTGACCTATGAATATTGTACAGGTTATGCCAATAAGTATGATGTTAGCTGTGGCCTCTTCCTGGTTTCACACCATTGTCTTGAAGAAGTTTTCTTTTCTTGTTAGTCTTCTGAGTGTTTTATTTATTTATTTTTGTTTGTGGTGTTTTCAATACAGCCTCTTGACTTTGTTCAATGTATCCTCTTCATCAATTGATATGCCTCAGCTTTTACTTTCTCTTCTCTTTGTGTAACATATGATATGGTGACTGATTTTCTGTTTAACTACCTTCACATTCCAGAGAGATCCCCTTTAGTTGGCATGTGTGATCCTTGTTCGTGTGACACATTTTTTCTCATGGTTTAAACTTCTGTCTATGGATGTCTTTTCCTATGAGTCTCTTGAAAGCAGCATATTTTGGGTTTTTTAAAAATCCAATCTGTAGCCTACACCTATTTGTATACAATGAATCAAAATACACTCTGTAAAAAATTAAAAGCTAAATAAAAGTAATAATAATAATAATAAAATAAAGTAAAAATGGCAATATGTTCCAAATGCAGAAGATTTTGCTGAATTTTAAAACAATGCAGAAGTACAAATAAGGGTTAGACAGAATAACTGGGTATTTTTGGAATTATGTTGTGCTGCATGGACTGTGGAGGCATTTACAACACACTGTGGGTTCAGGAGGCACAGGGGTCTCCCATGGAGCAGCCAGTGTGTCCTCTAGGTCCTGCTGAGGCTCAGTTGCTTTGAGTGCTATGGTCATTTCCACTAGTTGCATGAAAACTTTTCGTGGTTTTCTGAATCCTGACGTTTGCATTGTGAAGCAGTTCAACTAGGGGAGACACATTCTCAAGCGATGACTTAGTACTCCTAATGAATAACCAAGCAGTTACACACAGAGAGCCACTGTGCATAAGGAGAGGATGTGTTGTTCTTCCGAGTGCATCAAAATGAATCCTGGTACACAAGGTCATTCAGGAAGCAGGTGACAAGGTGATTGATGTCACTTGGCAAGAGAGGGTCTGTCATTCTGTTAATGAAATGCAGTCTCTAATGGCCACACACAGTCTTTCCAAGATGCCTCACTCTGTCAGGGAGGCCAACTGCCTGGAGCAAGGACCCTGCAGACCTCAGCCTCAGGAGACAACAAGGTGGGAAGTCCTTGTCTGTTTTCCCATTACCACATCTAAGCTTCTGTAAAGGGGCTTCAGTCATTTTCAGATTTTTCTTTCTAACATTTCTGTTATAATGTTCTTATATGATCCTCTCTTAGTTTGGAACTCTAATTCTATTTTCTATCTTATATGTTGGTTCTGTCTCCATTCTTTCCTTTCTTCTGTATGTTAGGATCTGTTATACTTCTGCATATCTGTCTTTGTATAAGTGAGTTTTGTTAAAGTCTCTGACACATTCTTGATGTGTTGATTTTGATTTTTCTCCTAACACAGGTGAGATTTCCATTCAGTTCCATGACAATCATGGGTCTCCTGTATTCTGTGATTTTTCTCATGATCTCATCTTCATTTTCAATGGCTCAATTGATATTTATTTATATTTCATTTTAGTCCTCTTTTTTTCTACTCAACTCTTAGACATGGATTTTCATGACAAACTTAGTTAATATATGTTTATAATAAACTTTTATAATATTAATGGGCATTTAATGCCTTACAATACCAAACTGAGATTAATTATCACATCATTTCTAATTTGAAACTTGCTATGTTTTTATCATTCTACAACATATCTGGGGTTCATCTTATTTTATGCTATCTAAATGAGGTCATTCATAACATTTCCTGCTTGCTTCACAAGTGCCCCAGGAGGACAGTGAGTATTTTCCAGTGACGGCAGGTGTAATGCTTTTCATAACAGTTAGTAGAGAGTGTGATGTGACATGATAAATTTGTTATATGCTGACATTCTTGTGTAGATTTCCTATTTTGAAAATATTTGGTTAAAATTTCCTGCTGTGCCCTATTAATTATCCATGGTTTTACTTCATATATTTGATAGTGTGTTCTTGAGTTCAATTTTAAAAACTATGCTCCTGGAAATTTTGATTAGTGAATTTTTCTGTCTGCCCAATTTCACTTGCTGGATTTTCAAGCATGTGAAAATCCTTCCCATTGTTTGTCTCTTATGGCTACATATTTGTGCATTTTGAACAATTATAATTGCATTTATATATGTGGTGCAGAGAGTGTTTTGGAATATATAAACACAGTGTGGCATGGTGAAATAAGGTAATTAAAACAACCATAAGTTCAAGTACTTACAGATTGTAATACTAAGAATATTTTAATTTCATGCTCTTAATAAAATTAAAATATCTGACAGAGGTTCCTGCTTTCCCCTCATGTGGACTTATGGAGCAGATAGCACCTCAGCTGTGTGTTTGAATTCCCCCTCTGCTGTTTACACACTGTACACCCTGTTGCTCTGATATGCAAGCCCTCTGGGTCCTATTATGGTTTAAGGCTGATGTTCATTCATTGCCCTCTTGATTTTCCCTCCTGGGAGTTCAAGAGTTGTGTGTGTACAACTCCTCAGGCCTCAGGATGCTCTCCTCACTGCAGTGGTCCTCTTTCCTCTGCTTGCCTGCACTGGAGCTGATACTGTTCATTCATCCAGGTTGTACAGACTTGGGATGTTGTGTGCACATGAGAACCTGGGAATCATGTCTGGTTTTCTAACCCTGGCAGGAGGGAGTCTGACCTACATCAATACTGAAGAGAATATTGGGACTAGATCTGGATGATCAAGTTATGAGGGACTTAGGATTGCTAAAGGCAGGTGTCCTGAGCAGGATAGCAGATGACTGAAGAAAGATACCTGGCTAACAGTAACTGGGGACATGCCTTAATGAAAGTGAAATATTATAGATGATCAAACATTTGAGGTTTCATCTGAAACTGTCACGTCACATACTAAAGTCAAGACTAAATTCTAGAAGTGACAGTATGGCCTTCATGCTCAAAGATGTCAAGAGTCATATTTTCAAACAATTCTAACTCATAAAAATAAATCGCATGGTTGGTGGAAGGCACCAAAGAACCTTTAGAGGAGCAGACTCCAACACGGCAGGTACACAATAAATAATTTGAGTACTGCTCCCTTAACAGGGTAATGAGGGTGGTGGTCATTGCAGTATAGATCATGCCAAAGCAGCCCAGATGACCTTAGAGACATTTCACTCACTGGATTTCCAAGGATCTGAAAGTTCTTCCTACATTTTGTCTCATATGGCTGCATATTTGTGCATTTTGAGCAATTATAATTGCATTTATGCATGCACATTTTCTCCCTGCTTCTCTAGTGCCTCAGGAGAAAGCTGGCCTCTCACATGACTGTGGGTGTGGTGCTGTTCATAGCAATTAAGTGGAGAGTGTGAATTGACCTGGTGGATCTGTTATATCCTGACATGTGTGCCAGTTCTGGTGACCACAGTAGACTTTGACCAGAACCTCCCACTGTGGTATATTAACTGTGTGGTGTGTTTACATCATTGACATTGATGCCACATGTTTGAGGACACAAATTTAAGGTGTGTGTTTCAATGCAATGACCATCATACACAGGAGTTCTGTCCCCTGGAGCACATTTTCCCAACATTATTGAAGGTGACACATTTTTGGTAAGTTATTCTGTAGTTTGTAACCATCTGTTGCTCATTCATGTTTCTCTGTCTCCTTCAGTGGGATGAGTCTTATGGAGCAAGAGTGATATGCTGAAGGCTGTTGATCTCCACATGGACACACCAGCTCTCTGCTGGGAAGCATGTGCTTAGACCTCTGTGATGTTGCTTTTGGCCCATGTGCTTTTTTCTGTACGTTTTGATTGCCTTAGATGGAACACATGTGGGATGTGGTATTTTTCAGTCTTCCACTCTCTCCCTTCAGTTTAGTCTGTTTCTTTCATATTTTCTACTTCTGCAAAGATGACTTAATTTTATTCAAAAGTAATTGCAGCTTAACTAGATAAATGAAATATGGGTGTGAAAATATAAATAACACTTCAGAGTATTATATAAATAATAGCTGTGTAGGTTCCAGAAATTAAAAATAGAATATATAGAAAATATATGAATAGAATGTGTGCCCTTTGGTGGGTAATCTACTGTTTTCCTTGTGGCACCACCAGTGTACACTAGGGATGGATACATTAATTTTACTGCATATTAAAAACCCATTCTTAAGTATAAGTGGGGTCCTAATTAAAGTGTGGCATTCTCATAAAATATTCATATTCTGAAAATACTAATTCAGCATCATGAAAAAGTACTAAGGAATCTCTTTGAAAAGACCAATTGTGAAAAGTACATATTCAAAATTAATATTGTATTAACTATTTCCTATATTTACTTACTTAACAACCAATAATATTTTTATACTTGGAAATGAAGAAGTGGAAACTTCCTGTTTGTTAACAGTGTAAAAATGTAAATTACTTTGACATTGATCACAGAATATATATAGGGACTAAATAATAATATTAAGTGTGATTTTTGAGTAATTAAAATTAAATAGTTAATGTATAGACTATTGCTTTTCCTCTCTTTGTCTAAAGATAGTTTTTTAAAGTTTTTAAAACTTTAATTTGTTGCACATGACAATAAAATGCAGTTTGATATATCATATATAATTCAGTATAATTTCTCATTCTTCTGGTTATACATGATGTAGATCCCACTGGTCATATACTTACATATGTACATGGGGTGTTAATGTCTGTTTCATTGTACTTTCCCTCCTACCCCATATTCCCTGCCATCCCTATACTTCCCTCTACCTAATCTGAAGTAACTGTATTCTTCTGTTGTTTCCCCATCACTATATCCTATAAAACATTCAAATTTTGGTTTTTTAGGATTGGTGTATTGTGCTTAGCATGATAGTCTCCAGCTCCGTGCATTTAATGGCAAATGTCATAATTTCATTTTTTTAAGGCCGCCTCCAACTTGGGATGTCAACAATACTTGAGGGGCCAGAATGCCAGCCGGTTTGCTGCCACCACAAATTCATTTACTTTTTCAGATTATTTTAAGATTAAATTAGGTCAAGTTAACAAATATTATCAATAATTTTTTAGTGTGAAGAGTGTGTTGACTTGGTGTACAGTGTAAAATGACCTCCAAAATCAAGTTGGTTGATGAATCAATATGTGTGTTTGTGTTGAGAGAATTTAGGATCACTTTTCAGCAAACTGTAAGTACGCCAAACCTTAATTCCATCTTCTTATCATACATTACACTGGACATGCAGAAATTATTCCTCCAGTGAATGAAAGTTTGTACCCGTTCATACCACAATCTCAGTTCCCAGTACATACATTCTGGGACACACCTCTCTCTCTGTTTCTCCAAGTTCAAAAATTTTAGGGTTTACATACAGGCGAGATCATACATTATTTCTCTTTCTGTCTGATTTTAATAATATAATGTCTGCCAAGTCCATCCATGTTGTCAGAGTTGAGAGGGTTTCTTAATGTATGTGAAGGTATACTATTTCACTGAATGTGTGTGTGTGTGTGTGTGTGTGTATGTGTGTGTGTGTGTGCCTATCATCTGTCTATCCACATATCACAAACATTTCATCCTTGTGTTTGTTGGTGAACATTTTGTTGTCTGTATATCTTGGCTTCCATAAACAATGCTGCAGTGAACTTGGGAGGCAGACACCTTTGAAAGACTGATGTAAGTTCCTCTGTGTATGTTGAGGTGGGATGATCAGATCACATGGTTACTCCAGTTGCAACTCCACTCAACTTTCTGTGAAGATTTTTCCACTTAATTACCTCCAACAGTGCCCATGAGTTTCCTTTTATTCCCATCTCCAACACTACTTGTGTCTCTTGTTTTATCATAGTGGCCATTCAATGCAAGTACAACTCATTGTGATTTCAATTTTCATTTCTCTCATGCATAGTGAGGTAGAGCACATTTCATTTGCCTCTGGCCATTTAAAAAAACTTCTTTAGAAAAAAATGTCTATAAATGTCATGTGTCTGTTGAAATAAAATTCCTTTGATCTTGAGTTGTATGATGTCCCCTTACATAATTTGGAATTAGCTCCCCATATGATAGAAGACTTGTGAACACCGTCTCTGATTCAGTTTCTTTTTGATTTATTCTTTTCTAATCATGCTGTAACTTTTTAATTTGAAGTTGTCCTACTTCTTTATTTTTCTGTCAACTCTAGTTTTGTTGTCATATAGAAAAAATAGGTCAAGGAGGTTTTTTCTTATGATTTCTCCAGAAATCATATGGTGACAGGTCCTACATTTACATCATTAATCCTATTGAAGAGAAGTTTTGTGTGATGAAAGGAAAAATCATTTTTTGCATGTGGAGATCCAGATTTCCCTTCACCAGTGATTGCAGAGATGACTGCTTTCACCATTGTGAATTCTTGATCCCTGTCAAAGGTTAAGTGACTGTGTACATTTGGGTTTACTTCAGGAATCTTTATTCTACTTATTGGCTAAGAGATTTTTATTTTTATGCCACTGACGTACAATCAGATTCCTGCAGCATTCTTGTAATGTTTGAAATCACCAAGTGTGAGGATCCCCACTGTTTTTGCAAGTCAAAATTGTTTTGGCTATCAGGTGTATTTGGGAGTTGCACATGAATTCAGAATTGGTTTCTCCAACTCTGTGAAAACTGGTGTTAGCATTTTCATTGGAATTCCATGGACTCCACGGTCCAATTTCAGTAGCAGGTGCACTGTCACAATATTAATCATTCATTTTTCCTGCCTAATTGCTGTGATGAGGACTTCAGTACAATGCTGCACAGAAGAGGCAAGAGTGGGCTTGTTAGAGCAGAAACTTTGACTTGTCAGTATGGAGTATGATGTTGGGGTGGGCTAGTCACTTATTGTCTTCATTATGTTGAGGTACATTTCTTCCATACTTAACTGCTTCAGAGTTTTTATCATGAAAGTACAGTTGATGCTATTTCCACATCAACTGAGGATGCTGTTTCTGCATGTATTGAGAGGACCATTGGTCTTCATATTCGTTCTGCTAACACGAGAACATTTGTGTGTGTCGACCCACTATTCATGATAGGTGAAAATTCCAGTCCATCAGGGTGAATGATACTCTTAATGTGCTACTGAATTCTATGATTTTTTGAGAATACTTGCAAGGATGTTCTTCAGAGAAAATGGCCAATAACTTTCTTTCCCCTAGTGTCCTTGTCAAACTTTTGATTCAGGATAACAGAAAATCTGCAAAATGATTTTGGGAGTTTCCTTGTGCTTCATTTTTTTGGATGTGTGAGAGAATTAGTTTTGATTTCTAAATGTTTGGTAAAACTCAGCATTGAATCATTCATGTACTATAATTATTTTTGCCATATTATAAAATTACAGTCAATATCACTCATTTGACTTAATAAAGATTTTCTATTTCTTCATGATTCATTCTTCATCATTGGCATATTTTTTGGAATTTATTTATTTGGTAATTTTGAAAATCATCGAATTCTTGCTATGTAATTGTTTTTATGAGTCTCTCCAGTATTTATAGCTCTCTGCTTTCCCTGTGCTCATCTACAGTGGGCCTGATCCTGATCATTCACCCAAAATATGCAGTCTTGTGTGTGTTAGGTCCAGATGAGAGCCTGGGATTACATTCTGGCCTCCCACCCCAGGCTGGAGGAAATGTGAACTACATTAATATGGAAATGCATTTTCATTCATAAGTGATGAATCCTCTGAAAGAGAAATTAGGGAAACTACCCCACTCACAATAGCCTGAAAAAAACAAAAACTTGGGAATCAACCTATCAAAAGAGGTGTGAGACCTCTATAATGAGAAGTATAGAACACTAAAGAAAGAAGTTTAAAAAAAAAACCTTAGAAGATAGAAAGATCTCCAATGTTCTTTGATAGGCAGAATTAATATTGTCAATATGTCCATACTACCAAAAGTGCTATACAAATTCAATGCAATTCCAAATAAAATCCCAAAGATGTACCTCATAGAAATATAGCAAGCAATCCATGAAATTCATTTGGAAGCACAAGTGACTCCGACTAGCTAAAGCAAATTTAGCGGAAAGAGTGAAGCAGGGGTATCACAATATCAGACCTTCAACTACACTACAGAGCAATTGTAAGAAAAACAGCATGTTATTTTTTCAAGTTTTACAGGGAATGCTATCATTTTTCTCCATTTTAATTGATTTGGCTTAGTATATATAGCTTTTACAATGTTGACATATATTCTTACTATCCTAGTTTTTCTATTGTTTTGAACATAATGCATGCTCTACTCTTCCAAATGTTTTTTCTGCATATATTGAGATAATCATGTGATTCCATTCTTTAAGTCAGTGGATGTGAAGAACTATGTTTGATTTCTATATTTTGGACCAGTCTTGCATCCCTGGGATGAACCCCACTTGATCATGGTGCACTATCTTTTTAACATGTTTTTGTATAAAATTTACCAGTATTTTATTATGAACTTTGCATCCGGGCCCATCATGAATATTGTCCTGAAATTCTTTTATTCATGTGTCTTTGACTGTCTGGGTACCAGGGTGCAACTACCTTCATAGAATGAGATTATAATGTTTCCCTCCTTTTGTATTTCAGGGAATAATTTGAGGAGGATTTGTGTTAGTTCTTTTTTGAAGGTCTGGTAGAACTTGTCTGAAAATTCATCTGGTCGTGGGTTTAGTTTAGTTTTGTTTTGTTTTCAGTGGTTGACTTGAAATTGATTTCTTTAAATTTTCAAAGTTCTTCTGCTTCAATTTGAGTCGGTAATGTGCCTTGAGAAAGTTGTTAATGTCTTTAGGTTTTTTATTTTATTAGAGTACGAATTTTTGAAATTGTTTCTGATTATCTCCTGTATTTCAGTAGTGTGCATTGTGATATTTTGTTTTTCATCATGAATTTTAGTAACTTTAGTTTTCTCTCTTTCTCTTCATTAACTTGACTCAGGATTTATCAATTTTACTTATTTTATTGAAGAATCAACTTTTGTTTTGTTATTTGGGGTGTTTTTACAATTTCATTGATTTATTGTCTGATTTTATTTATTTCCTCACTTCTGCTCCTTTTGGTGTTTATTTTTGTCTTCTTCCTCTAGAACTTTGAGACACAATGTTAGGTCTTTTATTTGTTGACTCTATTTTTTTAGTATGAGCTCAATGCAATGAACTTTACTCTTAGCACTGCCTTCAGAGAGTTCCAGCCATTTTGATATGTTGTATCTGTATTCTCATTTACTTCTCAGTATGTTATTTTACCCATGATTTCTTCTGCTATCCATCAATCATTCAGTAGCATATTATTTAGTCTCCAGATGTCAGAGTACCTTTTTTTAATCATTGATTTCTATTTTCACTTCATTATGATCTCATAAAATGAAAGGTGTTATCTCTAATGTTTTGTATTTGCTAAGACTTGCTTTGTGGCCTAAGATATGGTCTATTGTAGAGAAGGATCCATAAGCTGTTGAAAAGAAAGTGTATTCAGTTATTTTTTTTTTTTTTTATTTTTTTTTTTAATTTTTTTTTTTTTATTTTTTTTTCTTTTTATTGTAAACAAATGGGATACATGTTGTTTCTCTATTTGTACATGGCGTAAAGGCATACCATTTGTGTAATCATAAATTTACATAGGGTAATGTTGTTTGATTCATTCTGCCATTTTTTCCCTTCCCCCCCCTCCCCTCCCACCCTTCCCCTCCATCTATACAGTCCTTCCTTCCTCCATTCCTGCCCCCCTCCCTAAACCCAACTCCAACCCCAACACTAACCCTTCCCACCCCCATTATGTGTCATCATCCACTTATTAGCGATATCATTCTTCCTTTGGTTTTTTGAGATTGGCTTATCTCACTTAGCATGATATTCTCCAGTTTCATCCATTTGCCTGAAAATGCCATAATTTTATCATTCTTTATGGCTGAGTAATATTCCATTGTATATATATACCACATTTTCTTTATCCATTCATCAATTGAAGGACATCTAGGTTGGTTCCACAATCTGGCTATTGTGAACTGAGCAGCTATGAACATTGATGTGGCTGTATCTCTGTAATATGCTGATTTTAAGTCCTTTGGGTATAGGCCAAGGAGTGGGATAGCTGGGTCAAATGGTGGTTCCATTCCAAGTTTTCTAAGGAATCTCCACACTGCTTTCCAGAGTGGCTGCACTAATTTGCAGCCCCACCAGCAATGTAAAAGTGTACCTTTCTCCCCACATCCTCGCCAACACCTGTTGTTGCTTGTATTCTTGATAATTGCCATTCTAATTGGGGTGAGATGGAATCTTAGGGTGGTTTTGATTTGCATTTCTCTTATTACCAGAGATGTTGAACATTTTTCCATATGTTTGTTGATTGCTTGTACATCTTCTTCTGTGAAGTGTCTATTCATTTCCTTAGCCCATTTGTCAATTGGATTATTTACATTCTTGGTGTAGAGTTTTTTGAGTTCTTTATAGATTCTGGAGATTAGCGCTCTATCTGAAGTATGATTGGCAAAGATTTTCTCCCACTCTGTAGGCTCTTTCTTTGCATTGCTGATAGTTTCCTTTGCTGAGAGAAAGCTTTTTAGTTTGAATCTATCCCAGTTATTAATTCTTGCTTTTATTTCTTGTGCTATGGGAGTCCTGTTGAGGAAGTCTGGTCCTAAGCCAACATGTTGAAGCTCTGGACCTACTTTTTCTTCTATAAGATGCAAGGTCTCTGGTCTGATTCCGAGATCCTTAATCCATTTTGAGTTTAGTTTTGTGCATGGTGAGAGATATGGGTTTAGTTTCATTCTGTTGCATATGGATTTCCAATTCTCCCAGCACCATTTGTTGAAGAGGCTATCTTTTCTCCATTGCATATTTTTGGCCCCTTTATCTAGTATGAGAAAATTGTATTTATTTGGGTTAGTGTCCGTGTCCTCTATTCTGTACCATTGATCCACCTTTCTATTTTGGTACCAATACCATGCCGTTTTTGTTACTATTGCTTTGTAGTAGAGTTGAAGATCTGGTATTGCAATACCCCCTGCTTCACTCTTTCTGCCAAGGATTGCTTTAGCTATTCTGGGTTTTTTATTCTTCCAGATGAATTTCATAATTGCTTGCTCTATTTCTGTAAGGTACATCATTGGGATTTTAATTGGAATTGCATTGAATCTGTATAGCACTTTTGGTAGTATGGCCATTTTGACAATATTAATTCTTCCTATCCAAGAACATGGGAGATCTTTCCATCTTCTAAGGTTTTCTTGAATTTCTTTCTTTAGTGTTCTGTAGTTCTCATTGTAGAGGTCTTTCACCTCTTTTGTGAGATTGATTCCCAAATACTTTATTTTTTTCGAAGCTATTGTGAATGGGGTAGTTTTCCTAATTTCTCTTTCTGAAGATTCATCGCTTATATATAAAAATGCCTTCGATTTATGTGCATTGATCTTATATCCCGCTACTTTACTGAATTCACTTATGAGATCTAAAAGTTTTCTGGTGGAATTTCCTGGTTCCTCTAAGTATACAATCATATCATCAGCAAATAGGGATAGTTTGAGTTCTTCTTTTCCTATTCGTATCCCTTTAATTTCTTTGGTCTGTCTAATTGCTCTGGCTAGAGTTTCAAGGACGATATTGAATAGAAGTGGTGAAAGAGGGCATCCCTGCCTTGTTCCAGTTTTTAGAGGGAATGCTTTCAGTTTTTCACCATTAAGAATGATATTAGCCATGGGTTTAGCATAGATGGCCTTTACAATGTTAAGGAATGTTCCCACTATCCCTATTTTTTCTAGTGTTTTGAGCATGAAGGGGTGCTGTATTTTATCAAATGCTTTTTCTGCATCTATCGAAATAATCATGTGATTCTTGACTTTAAGTCTATTGATATGGTGAATGACATTTATTGATTTCCTGATGTTGAACCAACCTTGCATCCCTGGGATGAAACCCACTTGATCATGGTGCACTATCTTTTTAATATGTTTTTGTATGCGATTTGCTAAAATTTTGTTGAGAATTTTTGCGTCGATGTTCATTAAGGATATTGGTCTGAAATTTTCTTTCCTCGATGTGTCTCTGTCTGGTTTAGGAATCAGGGTAATATTGGCTTCATAGAATGAGTTTGGGAGAGTTCCCTCCTCTTCTATTTTCTGGAATACTTTGAGAAGTATTGGAATGAGTTCTTCTTTAAAAGTTTTGTAGAACTCGGCTGAGAACCCATCTGGTCCTGGACTTTTCTTTGTTGGAAGGCTTTTGATGACTTCTTCTATTTCATTACTTGAAATTGGTCTATTTAAATTGTGTATGTCCTCCTCGTTCAGTTTAGGCAATTCATATGTCTCTAGAAACCTGTTGATGTCTTCGAAATTTTCTATTTTGTTGGAGTATAGATTTTCAAAATAGCTTCTAATTATGTTTTGTATTTCGGTCGTGTCTGTTGTGATATTTCCTTGTTCATTCCGAATTTTAGTGATTTGGGTTTTCTCTCGTCTTCTCTTTGTTAGTGTGGCTAAAGGTTTATCAATTTTGTTTATTTTTTCGAAGAACCAAGTATTTATTTTGTCAATTTTTTGTATTGTTTCTTTCGTTTCAATTTCGTTGATTTCAGCTCTCAGTTTAACTATTTCCTGTCTTCTACTACTTTTGGGGTTGGTCTGTTCTTCTTTTTCTAGGGCTTTGAGCTGTAGTGTTAGGTCATTTATTTTTTGAGTTTTACTTCTTTTATTAAATGCGCTCCATGAAATAAATCTTCCTCTAAGTACCGCTTTCATAGTGTCCCAGAGATTTTGATATGTTGTTTCTTTGTTCTCGTTTACCTCTAAGAATTTTTTAATTTCCTTCCTAATATCTTCTGTTATCCATTCATCATATAGTAGCATATTGTTTAATCTCCAGGTGTTGGAGTAGTTTCTGTTTTTTACTCTGTCATTAATTTGTAACTTCAATCCATTATGATCTGATAGAATACAAGGTAGTGTCTCTATCTTCTTGTATTTGCTGACATTAGCTTTGTGGCATAATATATGGTCTATTTTAGAGAAGGATCCATGTGCTGCTGAGAAGAAAGTGTATTCGCTCTTGGTTGGATGGTATATTCTATAAATGTCTGTTAAGTCTAAATTATTGATTGTGTTATTGAGATCTATGGTTTCTTTGTTCAATTTTTGTTTGGAAGATCTGTCCAGTGGTGAAAGAGGCGTGTTAAAATCACCTAGTATTATTGTGTTATGGTCTATTTGGTTTCTAAAATTGAGAAGGATTTGTTTAACATATATGGATGAGCCACTGTTTGGGGCATAGATGTTTATGATTGTTATATCTTGCTGATTTATGCTTCCCTTAAGCAGTATGAAATGTCCTTCTTTATCCCTTCTAACTAACATTGGCTTGAAGTCCACTTTATCTGAAATGAGGATGGATACTCCAGCTTTTTTGCTGAGTCCATGTGCATGGTATGTTTTTCCCCATCCTTTCACCTTTAGTCTATGGGTATCTCTTTCTATGAGGTGAGTCTCTTGCAGGCAACATATTGTTGGATCTTTCTTTTTAATCCAATCTGCCAGTCTATGTCTTTTGATTGATGAATTCAGGCCATTAACATTCAGGGTTATTATTGAGATATGATTTGTATTCCCAGTCATTTGGTTCATATTTAAAATTTTTGACACATCTTGGTTCCTCCTTTATTTGACAGTTCCTTTAGGATAATTCCTCCCTTTGCTGATTTGCTTCTTTGTTTTTTATCTCTTCCTCATGGAATATTTTGCTGAGAATGTTCTGTAATGCTGTCTTTCTTTTGTAAATTCTTTTAACTTTTGTTTATCATGGAATGATCTTATTTCATCGTCAAATTTGAAGGTAAGTTTTGCTGGGTATAAGATTCTTGGTTGGCATCCATTTTCTTTCAGAGCTTGAAAAATGTTGTTCCAGGCCCTTCTAGCTTTTAGGGTCTGGATTGAAAAATCTGCTGATATCCGTATTGGCTTCCCCCTGAATGTAATTTGGTTCTTTTCTCTCACAGCCTTTAAAATTCTGTCTTTATTTTGTATGTTAGGTATTTTCATTATAATGTGCCTTGGTGTGGGTCTGTTGTAATTTTGTGTATTTGGAGTCCTATAAGCCTCTTGGACTTGATTTTCCATTTCATTCTTCAGATTTGGGAAATTTTCTGATATTATTTCTTCAAATAGATTGTTCATTCCTTTGGTTTGTTTCTCTAAGCCTTCCTCAATCCCAATAATTCTCAAATTTGGCCTTTTCATGATATCCCATAGTTCTTGGAGATTCTGTTCATGATTTCTCACCATCTTCTCTGTTTGTTCAACTTTGTTTTCGAGGTTAAATATTTTGTCTTCAATATCTGAAGTTCTGTCTTCCAGCTGTTCTATCCTATTGGTTGTGCTTTCTATGGAGTTCTTAATTTGGTTTATTGTTTCCTTCATTTCAAGGATTTCTGTTTGGTTTTTTTTCAATATCTCTAACTCTTTATTGAAATGATCTTTTGCTTCCTGAATTTGCTCTGTTAACTGTCGATTGTTGCGATCATTCAATGCCTGCATTTGCTCTTTCATCTCATCGTTTGCTTCCCTAATCATTTTAATTATGTACATTCTGAACTCCCTTTCTGTCATTTCTTCTGCCATGCTGTCGTTGGATTTTATTGATGTAACATCTAGATTTGTTTGGGGCATTTTCTTCCCTTGTTTTCTCATATTGTTCAGGGATCAGTGGGTCATTAAGATATTGCAGATTTCCTCTATCAACTTATAATGTCCCTGAAGATTGTTAGTATATCCCCTCTTATCCTTCAGTAGCCTGAAGTCTTGGAGGAGGTTGATAATGCAGAGCTCCACGAAGAAGCTGCCTCTCTAGGGTGGTGACCCTCAGGTGGCGTATATTCCCTGCTAGTGGGCAGAGGTGTCTCCACTTGTTGACCAATGGTCATCCAACGGGGAAGTAGGCTGCGGGCTGAGGCAAGGCCTGTTTGTGCCTATGTCTCTGACTTTACTGTCCCTGTGGGAAAACCTCCCCTGGCCGGGAAGAGTCACTCGGTGGGGACGTCTCGCTAGTCAGTTGCCCTCCTAGAAGTTCCCCTCAATCTACAACTACCCCCTGGGCTGGGCTGTCTTCTTCTGCAACGATCCCAGGGGCCCGGACCTACGTCCTGGGCCTGGGAGCCTCACCCTTCGCAGGCGAGTCTCCTTAGGCTGCCTCTCCCAGAGAGTCTGCCTGCCGCCCTGGAAACTTCGCTCCGCCCCTAGGCGTGTCTCTGTGCGGCTCTTCCAGCAAGAAGCCACCTAGCTCCTGGGACCCTGCTCTGCACCAATCGCCTGGCTATGCAGCCCCTCCCCTGAGCCACCACCTGGAGCCCCGTACAATAGCTTGGAGACACAGAGACCCGCCACACACCTCCTCCTCCGGACAGCCGCCCGGTTTCCGACGCAGACACTAGGAATCCAAACAACTCACTTTGGGTCTCCTCCTCCCACCAACCACCCGTAGCCCTAGGCAGTCACTCCAAGTCCAAGTGACCCACCCTGTTCCTCCTCCTCCTCCTTGGGGTAGCCGCCCGGGTGTTCAGGAGCGGTGGCTCCGAGACCAGGTGACTCACCACACTCCTTCTCCAGGCAGGCCACCGGTGTTCCGGAGCGGTTGCTTTTAGTCCAATCAACTCACCACTCGCCTCCTCCTCTGGCAACCGCCTGTGGTTCTGATGCAGTCACTCACAGACTAAGCGTCCCACCGCTCTCCTCCTCCAGGCAGGCCACCAGTGTTCTGGAGCAGCTGCTCCGAGTTCAAACAGCTCGTCACGCAGCTCCTCCTTCGGCAACCGCCCACAGCTCTGATGCAGCCACTCCCAGGTCAAACAACAAGCCACGCTCCTCCTCTTCCTCCGGGCAACCTCCCGGCACTCAGGAGCGCCCACTCTCAGTTCAAACAGTTCACCACGCAACTCCTCCTCTGGCAACCGCCTGTGGTTCTGATGCAGTCATTCCCAGACCAAGCGTCCCGCCGCGCTCCTCCTCCTCTTCCTCCGGGCAGTCCCCCGGCGCTCAGGAGCGCCCACTCTGAGTTCAAACAGCTCACCACGCAGCTCCTCCTCTGGCAACCGCCCGTGGCTCTGATGCAGTCACTCCTAGACCCAAGCGACCCGCCGGGCCTCTCCTCCTCCTCCGGGCAACCCCCCGGTGTTCGGAAGCGGTCACTCTGGGTCCAAACAGCTCACCACACAGCTCCTCCCCAGGCAGCCGCCCGGAGCCCCAGCGGCTGCTCGAGTCCAAGCGCTATGCTGAGCCGCCTCCTCTACGATGATCCCAGTTGTCCGTGTTTACCGCTCCAGTGGGGGGAGGGGCGTCTCGCCGAGCAACTCCACTTCACAAATTCCCTGCGTTCCGGGGCTACCGCCCCATCCGGGACGCCTCCCCGACAGGAGAGACTCACCCGGCAGCTTTGAGTTGGTCCCAAGTCTCTCACTATCTCCTCTTCTGAATCCTGCGTCCTGGAGCAGCGCGAAATGCAGCCGCCCTCTAGTCCGCCATCTTGGCCCCTCTGCTGTATTCAGTTATTGATGGATGAAACATTCTATATATGTGATAAGTCTTAATTTGAATTATATTTTTTAGTTCTATAACTTCTTAGGTTTTTTTTTTTTTTTTTTTTTTTTTGGAAGATCCACGCATTCATGAGAGAGGTGTGTTGACGTCACCCAGCATTATTGAGTTGTGGTCTGTTTGATTCTTGAAACTGAGAAGGGTTTGTTTGATGTACAAGGATGCTCCATTGTTTGGGGCACAAATATTTAGAATTCTTATGTCTTGTTGATATATAATTCCCATAAGCAGAATTAAATGTCCTCCTTTACCCCTTCTGTTATCATTGGCTTGAAATCCCTTTATCTGATATGAAGATGGAAACCCTTGCTTTTTATGTGATCCATGTGAGTGATATGTTTTTTTCCTATCCTTTCACCTTCAATCTGTGGATGTTGTTGCCTATGAGGTGAGTCTCTTGGAGACAGCAGATACTTAGGTCTTGTTTTTTAATTCAATCTGCCATTCTATTTTTTTTCTTTTATTTTTTAATAAGTTCTAATTAGTTATATATGACACTAGACTACATCTATGCACTTTGATACATCACACATAAATGGAGTAAAATTTCTCATTTTTCTGATAGTACATGCTCTAGAATCATACTGATCATGCAGTCATATAGGTAAATAAGGTTATAGTTTCTGTTTGTTTCATTCTACTATCTTTCCTACCCCATATCCCTTTCCTCACTTCACTCCCCTCTATGTAATCTAAAGTAACTCTATTTTTCCCTATTCCCCCCACCCCATACTGTGAATTATCATCCACATATTGAGAAAAAAATTCAGCCCTTTGTTCTTGGGGATTGGTTTGTTTCTCTTAACATCAAATTCTCTATGTATGCCATAATTTCAGTCTTCATTAAGGCTGAGAAATATTTCATATATATATATATATTAATATATATATAATCACTTGTTTATCCATTCATCTGTTGAAGGACACCTAGGCTGGTTCCACAGTTTAACTATTGTGAGTTGAGTGACTATAAATATTGATATGGCTTCATCAGAGTAACTTGTTGATTTTAAGTCCTTTGGTGACAAACTGAGAAGTGGGATAGCTGGTCAAATTGTTTTTCCATTCTGTTTTCTTAGGAATTTCTATACCACTTTCCATAATCATTGTATCAATTTGCATTTCCACCAGCATTTAGTGAATATACTCTTTTCCTCACATCCTCACCAACATTCATTGTTTGTATTCTTTTTTTCCAATTTATTTTTGTTGTAAACAAATGGGATACATGTTGTTTCTGTTTGTACATAAAGTAAAGACATACCAATTGTGTAATCATACATTTACATAGGGCAAAGGTGTTTGAATCATTCTGTTATTTTTCCTTCCCCCACACCTCCCACTTCCTCTTCACCCACTATACAGTCCCTCCTTCCTCTATTCTTCTCTTCTCCAACCCCCAATTATGTGCCATCATCCACATATCAGCGAGATCATTCATCCTTCAGTTTTATGACATTGGCTTATCTCACTTAGCATGATATTCTCCAATTTCATCCATTTGCTTGAAAATGCATTATTTTGTTATTATTTATGGCTGAGAAATATTCCATTGTGTGTGTGTGTGTGTGTGTGTGTGTGTGTGTGTGTGTATACCACTTTTTCTTTACCATTCATCAATTGAAGGGCATCTACATTGATTCCACAATCTGGCTATTGTGAATTGACCATCTATGAACATTGATGTGGCAGTATCTCTGTAAGATCCTGGTTTTAAGTCCTTTGGGTACAGGCCAAGTAGTGGGATAGCTGGGACAAGTGTTGGTTCCATTCCAAGCTTTCTAAGGAATCCCCACACTGCTTTCCAGAGTGGCTGCACTAATTTGCAACCCCACCAGCAATGTATGAGTATACCTTTTTCCCCACATCATCACCAACACCTGTTGTTGCTTGTATTCTTGATAATCGCCATTCTAATTGGGGTGAGATGGAATCTTAGGGTAGTTTTGATTTGCATTACTCTTATTACTAGAGATGTTGAACATTTTTTCATATTACTGTGGATTGCTTGTAGATCTTCTTCTGTGAAGTGTCTATTCATTTCCTTAGCCCATTTGGTGATTGGGTTATTTGTTTTCTTGGTGTAGAGTTTTTTGTGTTCTTTATATAATCTGGAAATTAGTGCTTTATCTGAAGTATGATTGGCAAAGATTTTCTCCCACTCTGTAGGTTCTCTATTCACATTGCTGATAGTTTCCTTTGCTGAGAAAAAACTTTCTAGTTTGAATCTATCCCAGTTATTGATTCTTCCTTTTATCTCTTGTGCTATGGGTGTCCTGTTAAGGAAATCTGATCGTAAGCCAACATGTTGAAGATTTGGACCCAATTTTTCTTCTATAGGATGAAGGATCTCTGGACTGTTTCTGAGGTCCTTGATCCATTTTGAGTTGAGTTTTGTGCAGGGTGAGAGATAGGGCTTTAGTTCCATCCTGCTGCATATGGATTTCCATTTTTCCCAGAACCATTTGTTGAAGTGGCTACTTTTTCTCCATTGCATATTTTTGGCACCTTTGTCTAGAATTAGAAAATTGTATTTATTTGGGTTTGTGTCCATGTCCTCTATTCTGTACCATTGATCTACCTGTCCATTTTGGTACCAATACCATGCCATTTTTATTACTATTGTGTTGTAGTGTAGTTGAAGTTCTGGTGTTACAAAACCCCCTGCTTCACTCTTCCTGCTTAGGATTGCTTTAGCTATTCTGGGTTTCTTATTCTTCCAGATGAATGTCAGGATTGCTTGTTCTATTTCTGTAAGGTAAGTCATTGGGATTTTAATTGGAATTGCATTGAATCTGTATAGCACTTTTGGTAGTATGGCTATTTTGACAATATTAATTCTTCCTATCCAAGAACATGGGAGATCTTTCCATTTTCTGAGGTCTTCCTCAATTTCTTTCTTCAATGTTTTGTAGTTTTCATTGTAGAGATCTTTTACCTCTTTGGTTAGATCGATTCCCAAGTTTTTGTATTTTTTTTTTTGAGGCCATTGCAAATGGAGTTGTTTCCCTCATTTCCCTTTCAGATGTTTCATCGCTTGTGTATAAAAATGCTTTAGATTTGTGCGTGTTGATTTTATAGCCTGCTATTTTGCTGAATTCATTGATGAGGTCTAGAAGTTTTCTGGAGGAGTTTTTAGGATCCTCTAAATATAGAATCATGTCAACATCAAATAGTGACAGCTTAAGTTCCTCTTTTCCTATTCATTTCCCTTTAATTTCTTTAGTCTGTCTAATTGCTCTGGCTAGTTTTCCAAGAGTGATATTAAATAGAAGTGACAAAAGAGGACATCTCTGTCTTGTTTCATTTTTAAAGGGAATGCTTTCAGATTTTCTCCATTAAGAATGATGTTGGCCATGGGCTTAGCATAAATAGCCTTTACAATGTTCAGGTATGTTCCTGCTATCCCTATTTTTTTCTAGTGTTTTGAGCATGAAGGTGTGTTGTATTCTGTCAAACACTTTTTCTGCATCAATAGAAATAAGTATATGATTCTTATCCTTAAGTCTATTGACATGATGGATTATGTTTATTGATTTACGGATATTAAACCATCCTTGCATTCCAGGGATGAACCCCACTTGATTGTGGTGCACGATTTCCTTAATATGCCTTTGTATATGGTTTGCCAATATTTTGTTAAGAATCTTTGCATCTCTATTCATCAAGAATATTGGTCTAAAATTTTCATTCCTTGATGTGTCTTTTCCTGGTTTGTTTATGAGGGTGATTTTGGCTTCGTAGAATGAGTTTGGTGGGGTACCCTCCTTTTCTATTTCCTGGAATACTTTGAGAAGTATTGGAATGAGTTCTTCTTTGAAGGTCTTATAGAACTAGGCTGAGAATCCATCTGGTCCTGGACTTTTCTTGGATGGTAGGTTTTTAAGACTTCTTCCATTTCATTGCTTGATATTGATCTGTTTAAATTATGTATGTCCTCCTGGTTCAGATTGGGAGGAGCATACGTCTCTAGAAATTTGTCAATGTCTTCAGTAGCTTTATTTTGTTGGAATACATATTTTCAAAGTAGCTTCTCACTTTGTTCTGTATCTCAGTGGTGTCTGTCGTGATATTTCCTTTTGCACCATGTATTTTAATAATTTGAGTCTTCTCTCTGCTCTTTGTTATTGTGGCTAAGGATTTATCTATCTTGTTTACTTTCTCAAAGAACCAACTTTTTGTTTTGTCAATTTTTTGAATTATTTCTTTTGTTTCAATTTCATTGATTTCAGCTCTGATTTTAATTATTTCCTCTTTTCTCCCACTTTTGCTGTTATTCAGTTCTTTTTATAGGGTTTTGAGCTGTAATGTTAGGTCATTTAGTTGTTTACTTTCCATTATTTTCTTGAATGCGCTCCATGCAATGAATTTTCCTCTCAGTACTGTTTTGTAGTGTCCCAGAGATTTTGATATGTTGTATCATCATTTTCCTTGACCTCTAAGAATTTTTTTTATCTCCTCCCTGATGTTTTCTGTTATCCATGTTTCATTCAATAGCACATTATTTAGTCTCCAGGTGTTGGAGTAATTTCTGTTTTGTATTATGTCATTGATTTCTACACTCAGCCCATTATGATCTGATAGAACACAAGGCAGTATCTCTATTTTTTTGCATTTCCTAAGGGCTGCTTTGTGGTATAAAATATGGTCTATTTTCGAGAAGGTTCCATGTGCTGCTGAGAAGAAAGTAAATCTGCTTGTTGATGGATGGAATATTCTATATATGTCTATTAAGTTTGGTTATTGATTGTGTTATTGAGTTCTATGGTTTCTTTGTGTGGTTTTTGTTTGCAAGAACTATCCAGTGGTGACAGCAGTGTGTTTGTTTGATGTACAGGGATGCACCATTGTTTTGGGCATTTATATTTACTATCTCTATGTCTTCCTGATTTATGGTTCCCTTAAGCAGTATGAAATGTCCTTCTTTATCCCTTCTGACTAACTTTTGCTTGAAGTCCACTTTATCTGATATAAGGATGGAAACCCCTGCTTTTTTTACTGAGTACATGTGCATGGTATGTTTTTTCTCATCCTTTCACCTTCAGTCTGTGAATGTCTTTTTCTATGAGTTGAGTCTCTTGCAGGCAGCATATTGTTGGGTCTTTTTTTTTAGTCCATTTGGCTAGTCTGTGTCTTTTGATTGATGAGTTTAGGCCATTAACATTCAGGGTTATTATTGAGATATTATTTGTATTCCCAGTCATTTGGGCTTATTTTTGCTTTTTAACTTGGCTGGGTTTCTCCTTTGAGTGGATTTTTCTCTAAGTTTCTTCCTCCCTTTGCTGACCTCCATTGTTGTTTTTCATTTCTTCCTCATGAAATATTTTGTTGAGAACATTCTGTAGCACAGACTTTCTATTTGTAAATTCTTTTACCTTTTGTTTATCATGGAAGGATTTTATTTCATCTTCAAATCTGAAGGTAAGTTTTGCTGGATATAAGATTCTTGGTTGGCAACCATGTTGTTTCAGAGCTTGAAATATGTTGTTCCAGGCCCTTCTAGCCTTTAGAGTCTGGGTGGAGAAGTCTGCTGCCATCCGTATTGGTCTCCCCCTATATGTAAACTGATGCTTTTCCCTCGCGACCTTCAAAATCCTATCATTATTTTGAATGTTAGGCATTTTCATTATAATGTGCCTTGGTGTGGACCTGTTGTGATTTTGTGCATTTGGTGTTGTGTAAGCTTCTTGTATGTGATTTTCCACTTCATTCTTCAGTATTGGGAAATTTACTGATATTATTTCATTGAAAAGGTTGTTCATTCCTTTGGTTTATATCTCTGTGCCTTCCTCAATCCCAATAATTCTTAAATTTGGTCTTCTCATGATGTCCCATGTTCTTGGAGATTCTGTTCATGATTTCTTACCATCTTCTTTGTTTGGGCAACATTATTTTCAAGATTAAATATTTTGTCTTCATTGTCTGAGGTTCTCATTCCAAATTGTCTAGTCTTTCGGTGATGCTTTCCATTGAGATTTTTATTTAGTTTATTGTTTCCTTCATTTCAAGGATTTCCATTTGGTATTTTTTTTTTTTTTTTGAGAATCTGTATCTCTTTGTTGAAATGATCTTTTACTTCCTGCAGTTGCTCTTTCAACTGCTTACTGGTATTATCATTCATTGCCTGCATTTGCTCTCTTATCTCATCCTTTACTTCACAAATGATCTTAATCATGTATAATCTGAAGTCCTTTTCTGACATTTCTTCTACCATAATGTCACTGGATTCCATTAATATAGAATCTAGATTTGTTTGGATCATTTTCTTCCCTTGTTCATGTACCTTCCCCTCTAGCAGTGCTGATCTGGGGTATTGCAGATTCCCTCTTATAGGCTTATAGTGGCTCTATAGGTTTCCAAAACCTTTTCTTTAAGGGGAGATCAATGTTAACAGTGCCCAATTCAGACACTATGCAATCCTAGAACAAATAGCCCCTATGAGGACATTAACAATATTGTCATAATAAACAGTATGAGTTCAAATATTATCTTCAGTATAACAAACAGATTTGCAATAAGGTGTGCAGATTCTACCAGAGGACACAGCAGATGCAGAGGGATGTAGGATGTAGCTGTTAATGGGATAAGAAAAGAATATACAGGAGATCTAGATAATAGAATGGGTGAGAGTATAATCAAAAGCAATTGGATGTTAGCATGCAAAAACAGAGAAACAGACTCTGAGGGAACAGGTAAACAAAAGGAAAAGAGAGCAAGAAAAGTAAAGAAATAAAAACTTAAAATTGTTCAATAAGGAGAAAAAAGAAAATCTACACTATAACAGTCATATAGTATTCCATCCTCTCAGTCTTCAGTAACCTAATGAATGAGAGGTACCTGACAATGAGCTTCAGGTCTCCAGCAGGCATCTCATGATGGGATTTGCCCACCTAAAGATCAGAGCTACGGCTTCCAGGATTATCCAAGATGGCCGCTCTGGCTTTGAAATGTGTTAGGAAATGGAGAGCTGCAACTCTGGATGTGGACGTGTTTGGCTGGAGGTCCTGGAGGTGGGGTGCGGTTGGTCAGGCAGGGTTCCTAGAGGTCGGGTGTGTTTGATTGGTTGCAGGATCCTGGAGGCCAGGTGCAATCAGGTGTTCTGGGAGTCCTGGTGTGAGGGAGCAGTCAGTTGATGTGAGGGCCCCAGAGGCAGGGAGTGACCGCTTGGGCTGAGGGATCCTGGAGACAGGGCTCAGTCAGTCCAGCCAAGTGTCCTATGGGTTCTGGCTGTTGTCTCAAAATGGTGGGAGCCACGTGTAATCAAACCTTCAGGTACTGGAACAGTGAACTTCCAGGTAACTGGCTCTCCACTGGCAGTCAGCAATCAGTTTGCTGACTGTTTTCAGACAATCAGGAGCTGAATCTCATGGGGTGGGTGATGGATAGGTGTAAGACAGGTGATGGACAGGCAAGAGGCAGGGAAATGGCAGATGATAGGCACCTGACAGTGAGCAATCAGCCTCATTGTTTGTATTATTGATATTTGCCATTCTGACTGGGATGAGATGAAATCTTAGAGCAGATTTGATTTACATTTCTTTAATTGCTAAAGATGTTGAATATTTGTTCATGTATTGATTGATCAGTTGTATTTTTTCTTCTGTGAAGTTTCTGTTCAGTTCCTTAGTCCATTTATTGATTGGATATGTGTTTTTATTGCTGTTAGGATTTTGAGTTCTTTATATATCTTGGAGATTATTGCTCTATCTGAGGTGCATGTGGTAAAGATTTTCTCCTATTCAGTAGGCTCTCTTTTCATGTTTTTGGTTATTTTCTTTGCTGAGAGGAAGACTTCTAGTTTGAGTCCATCCTATTTATTGATTCTTGATTTTATTTTTTCTTCTTTATGAGTCTTGTTATAAAACTCAGATTCTGGGGGAAATCCAAGATGGCAGACTAGAGGGCGGCTGCATTTCACGTTGCTCCAGGATGCAAGATTCAAAAGAGGAGATAGTGAGAGACTTGGGACCAACTGAAAGCCGCTGGGTGAGTCTCTCCCATTGGGGAGGCATCCCGGATGGGGCGGTAGCCCCGGAACCCAGGGAACTTTGTGAGGTAGAGTTGCTCGGCGAGACGCCCCTCCCCACACAGAAGCGGTAAACATGGACAACTGGGATCATCATAGAGGAGGCGACTCAGCACAGCGCTTGGACTCAGAGCAACCACTGGGGCTCCGGGTGGCTGCCTGAGGAGGAGCTGCGTGGCGAGCTGTTTGGACTCAGAGCGACCGCTCCAGAACACCAGTGGTCAGCCTGGAGGAGGAGCGTGGTGGGTCGCGTGATCTAGGAGAGACTGCATCAGAGCTACGGGCGGTTGCCAGAGGAGGAGCTGCATGGCGAGCTGTTTGAACTCAGAACAACTGCTTCTGAGCACCAGGGCGTTGCCCGGAGGAAGAGGAAAAGTGCGGCGGGTCGCTTGGTCTGGGAGTGACTGCATCAGATCTAGAGGCGGTTGCCAGAGGAGGAGGCGAGTGGTGAGTTGATTGGAATAAAAGCGACTGCTCCTGAATACCAGTGGCCTGCCAGGAGGAGGAGTGTGGTGGGTCACTTGGTCTCGGAGCCACCGCTCCTGAACACCCAGGGGGCTACCCCGAGGAGGAGGAGGAAGAACAGGGCAGGTCACTTGGGCTTGGAGTGACTGCCTAGGGCTACGGGCAGTTGGTGGGAGGAGGAGACTCGAAGTGAGTTGCTTGGACTCCTAGTGACTGCGTCAGAAAGCGGGCGGCTGTCCAGAGGAGGAGGTGTGTGGCGGGTCTCTGGGTATCGGAGCTATTGTACAGAGCTCCAGGTGGCGGCTCAGAGGAGGGGCCGCATAGCCAGGTGATTAGGTACAGAGCAGGGTCCCAGGAGCTAGGTGGCTTCTTGCTGGAAGAGCCGCACAGAGACACACCTAGGGACGGAGAGAAGTTTCCAGGAGTGCAGGCAGATTCTCTGGGAGAGGCAGCCTAAGGAGACTCGCCTGTGAAGGGTGAGGCTCCCAGGCCCAGGAGGTAGGTCCGGGCCCCTGGGGATGTTACAGAGGAAGACAGCCCAGCCCAGGTGGTAGTTGTAGATTGAGGGGAACCTCTAGGAGGGCAACTGACCAGCGAGACATCCCCACCGAGTGAGTCTTCCCTGCCGGGAGAGGTTTTCCCACAGGGACGGTAAAACCAGAGACACAGGCACAAACAGGCCTTGCCTCAGCCCGCAGCCTAGTTCCCCATTGGATGACCATTGGTCAACAAGTGAAGGCACCTCTGACCACTAGCAGGGATTATACGCCACCTGAGGGTCACCACCCCTAGAGAGGCAGCTTCTTTGTGGAGCTCCACATTATCAACTTCCTCCAAGACTTCAGACTACTGAAGGATAAGAGGGGATATACTAGCAATCTTCAGGGACATTATAAGTCGATAGAGGAAATCTGCAATATCTTAATGACCCACTGATTCCTGAACAATATGAGAAAACAAGGGAAGAAAATGCCCCAAACAAATCTAGATGTTACATCAATAGAATCCAACGACAGCATGGCAGAAGAAATGACAGAAGGGGAGTTCAGAATGTACATAATTAAAATGATTAGGGAAGCAAACGATGAGATGAAAGAGCAAAGGCAGGCATTGAATGATTGCACCAATCGACAGTTAAAAGAGCAAATTCAGGAAGCAAAAGATCATTTCAATAAAGAGTTAGAGATATTGAAAAAAAACCAAACAGAAATCCTTCAAATGAAGGAAACAATAAACCAAATTAAGAACTCCATAGAAAGCATAACCAATAGGATAGAACACCTGGAAGACAGAATTTCAGATATTAAAGACAAAATATTTAACCTTGAAAACAAAGTTGAACAAACAGAGAAGATGGTGAGAAATCATGAACAGAATCTCCAAGAACTATGGGATATCATGAAAAGGCCAAATTTGAGAATTATTGGGATTGAGGAAGGCTTAGAGAAACAAACCAAAGGAATGAACAATCTATTCAGTGAAATAATATCAGAAAATTTCCCAAATCTGAAGAATGAAATGGAAAATCAAGTCCAAGAGGCTTATAGGACTCCAAATACACAAAATTACAACAGACCCACACCAAGGCACATTATAATGAAAATACCTAACATACAAAAGAAAGACAGAATTTTAAAGGCTGTGAGAGAAAAGAACCAAATTACATTCAGGGGGAAACCAATACGGATATCAGCAGATTTTTCAATCCATACCCTAAAGGCTAGAAGGGCCTGGAACAACATTTTTCAATCTCTGAAAGAAAATGGATGCCAACCAAGAATCTTATACCCAGCAAAACTTACCTTTAAATTTGACGATGAAATGAAATCATTCCATGATAAACAAAAGCTAAAAGAATTTACAAAAAGAAAGCCAGCATTACAGAACATTCTCAGCAAAATATTTCATGAGGAAGAAATAAAAAAAAAGAAGCAAATCAGCAAATGGAGGAATTATCCTAAAGGAACTTTCAAATAAAGGAGGAACCAAGATGTGTCAAAAAATAAATAAATATATAAAATGTTAAATATGAACCAAATGACCGGGAATACAAATCATATCTCAATAATAACCCTGAATGTTAATGGCCTGAATTCATCAATCAAAAGACATAGACTGGCAGATTGGATTAAAAAGAAAGATCCAACAATATGTTGCCTGCAAGAGACTCACCTCATAGAAAGAGATACCCATAGACTAAAGGTGAAAGCATGGGGGAAAACGTACCATGCACATGGACTCAGTTAAAAAGCTGGAGTATCTATCCTCATTTCAGATAATGTGAACTTCAAGCCAATGTTAGTCAGAAGGGATAAAGAAGGACATTTCATACTGCTTAAGGGAAGCATAAATCAGCAAGATATAACAATCATAAACATCTATGCCCCAAACAGTGGCTCATCCATATATGTTAAACAAATCCTTCTCAATTTTAGAAACCAAATAGACCATAACACAATAATACTAGGTGATTTTAACACACCTCTTTCACCACTGGACAGATCTTCCAAACAAAAATTGAACAAAGAAACCATAGATCTCAATAACACAATCAATAATTTAGACTTAACAGATATTTATAGAATATACCATCCAACCAAGAGCGAATACACTTTCTTCTCAGCAGCACATGGATCCTTCTCTAAAATAGACCATATATTATGCCACAAAGCTAATGTTAGCAAATACAAGAAGATAGAGACACTACCTTGTATTCTATCAGATCATAATGGATTGAAGTTAGAAATAAACGAAAGAGTAAAAAACAGAAACTACTCCAACACCTGGAGATTAAACAATATGCTACTATATGATGAATGGATAACAGAAGATATTAGGAAGGAAATTAAAAAATTCTTAGAGGTAAACGAGAACAAAGAAACATCATATCAAAATCTCTGGGACACTATGAAAGCAGGACTTCGAGGAAGATTTATTTCATGGAGCGCATTTAATAAAAGAAGTAAAACTCAAAAAATAAATGACATAACACTACAGCTCAAAGCCCTAGAAAAAGAACAGACCAACACCAAAAGTAGTAGAAGACAAGAAATAGTTGAACTCAGAGCTGAAATCAATGAAATTGAAACAAAAGAAACAATACAAAAAATTGACAAAATAAATAGTTGGTTCTTTGAAAAAATAAACAAAATTGATAAACCTTTAGCCACAGTAACAAAGAGAAGACAAGAGAAATACCAAATCACTAAAATTCGGAATGAACAAGGAAATATCACAACAGACACGACCGAAATACAAAACATAATTAGAAGTTATTTTGAAAATCTATACTCCAACAAAATAGAAAATTTCGAAGACATCAACAGGTTTCTAGAGAAATATGAATTGCCTAAACTGAATGAGGAGGACATACACAATTTAAATAGACCAATTTCAAGTAATGAAATAGAAGAAGTCATAAAAAGGCTATCAACAAAGAAAAGTCCAGGACCAGATGGGTTCTCAGCCTAGTTCTACAAAAACTTTAAAGAAGAGCTCATTCCAATACTTCTCAAAGTATTCCATAAAATAGAAGAGGAGGGAACCCTCCCAAACTCATTCTATGAAGTCAATATTACCCTGATACCTAAACCAGACAGAGACACATCGAGGAAAGAAAATTTCAGACCAATATCCTTAATGATCATCGACGCAAAAATTCTCAACAAAATTTTAGCAAATCGCATACAAAAACATATTAAAAAGATAGTGCACCATGATCAAGCGGGTTTCATCCCAGGGATGCAAGGTTGGTTCAACATCAGGAAATCAATAAATGTCATTCACCATATCCATAGACTTAAAGTCAAGAACAACATGATTATTTCGATAGATGCAGAAAAAGCATTTGATAAAATACAGCACCCCTTCATGCTCAAAACACTAGAAAAAAATAGGGATAGTGGGAACATTCCTTAACATTGTAAAGGCCATCTACACTAAGCCCATGGCTAATATCATTCTAAATGGTGAAAAACTGAAAGCATTCCCTCTAAAAACTGGAACAAGGCAGGGATGCCCTCTTTCACCACTTCTATTCAATATTGTCCTTGAAGCTCTAGCCAGAGCAATTAGACAGACCAAAAAAATTAAAGGGATACGAATAGGAAAAGAAGAACTCAAAGTATCCCTATTTGCTGATGATATGATTGTATACTTAGAGGAACCAGGAAATTCCACCAGAAAACTTTTAGTTCTCATAAGTGAATTCAGTAAAGTAGCAGGATATAAGATCAATGCACATAAATGTAAGGCCTTTTTATACATAAGCGATGAATCTTCAGAAAGAGAAATTAGGAAAACTACCCCATTCACAATAGCATCGAAAAAAATAAAATACTTGGGAATCAATCTCACAAAAGAGGTGAAAGACCTCTACAATGAGAACTACAGAACACTAAAGAAGAAGAAAACCTTAGAAGATGGAAAGATCTCCCATGTTCTTGGATAGGAAGAATTAATATTGTCAAAATGGCCATACTACCAAAAGTGCTATACAGATTCAATGCAATTCCAATTAAAATCCCAATGATGCACCTTACAGAAATAGAGCAAGCAATTATGAAATTCATCTGGAAGAATAAAAAACCCAGAATAGCTAAAGCAATCCTTGGCAGAAAGAGTGAAGCAGGGGGTATCGCAATACCAGATCTTCAACTCTACTACAAAGCAATAGTAACAAAAACGGCATGGTATTGGTACCAAAATAGAAAGGTGGATCAATGGTACAGAATAGAGGACACGGACACAAACCCAAATAAATACAATTTTCTTATACTAGACAAAGGGGCCAAAAATATGCAATGGAGAAAAGATAGGCTCTTCAACAAATGGTGCTGGGAGAATTGGAAATCCATATGCAACAGAATGAAACTAAACCCATATCTCTCACCATGCACGAAACTAAACTCAAAATGGATTAAGGACCTCAGAATCAGACCAGAGACCTTGCATCTTATAGAAGAAAAAGTAGGTCCAGAGCTTCAACATGTCGGCTTAGGACCAGACTTCCTCAACAGGACTCCCATAGCACAAAAAATAAAAGGAAGAATTAATAACTGGGATAGATTCAAACTAAAAAGCTTTCTCTCAGCAAAGGAAACTATCAGCAATGCGAAGAAAGAGCCTACAGAGTGGGAGAAAATCTTTGCCACTCATACTTCAGATAGAGCACTAATCTCCAGAATCTATAAAGAACTCAAAAAACTCTACACCAAGAATGCAAATAATCCAATCGACAAATGGGCTAAGGAAATGAATAGACACTTCACAGAAGAAGATCTACAAGCAATCAACAAACATATGGATAAATGTTCAACATCTCTAGTAATAAGAGAAATGCAAATCAAAACCACCCTAAGATTCCATCTCACCCCAATTAGAGTGGCGATTATCAAGAATACAAGCAACAACAGGTGTTGGCGAGGATGTGGGGAGAAAGGTACACTCTTACATTGCTGGTGGGGCTGCAAATTAGTGCAGTCACTCTGGAAAGCAGTGTGGAAACTTCTTAGAAATCTTGGAATGGAACCACCATTTGACCCAGCTATCCCACTCCTTGGCCTATACCCAAAGGACTTAAAATCAGCATACTACAGAGATACAGCCACATCAATGTTCATAGCTGCTCAGTTCACAATAGCCAGATTGTGGAACCAACCTAGATGTCCTTCAATTGATGAATGGATAAAGAAAATGTGGATATATATACAATGGAATATTACACAGCCATAAAGAATGATAAAATTATGGCATTTTCAGGCAAATGGATGAAACTGGAGAATATCATGCTAAGTGAGATAAGCCAATCTCAAAATACCAAATGAAGAATGATCTCGCCAATAAGTGGATAATGACACATAAAAAAGGGTGAGAGGGCTTAGTGTTAGGGTTAGAGTTAGGGTTATGGAGGGGCACAAGAATGGAGGAAGGAAGGACTGTAGAGAGGGAAAAGAGGGGTGGGAGCGGTGGGGGGGAAGGGAAAAAATGGCAGAATGAATCAAACAACATTACCCTATGTAAATTTATGATTACACAAATGGTATGCCTTTACTCCATGTCTAAACAGGAAACAACATGTATCCCATTTGTTTACAATAAAAAAAAAAAAGGAAAAAAAGAAAGAAAAAAAAAACTCAGATTCTAAGCTGATATGGTGAAGACTTGGGCATACTCTTTCTTCTATTATGTGCAAAATGTGTGCTCTCATGCCTACGTCTTTGATCCACTTTGAGTTGTTTCCACACATAGGAGAAATAGGGGTTTAATTTCATTTTGTTGCATGTGGATTTCCAATTTTCCCAGTAACATTTACTGAATAGTCTATCTTTTCTCCATTTAGTTTTTTTGGTGCCTTTGTCTGGTATGAGAGAAGTATATTTATGTGGGTATTTCTCTGCATATTCTATTCTGTGCCACTGGCCTACCTCTCTCTTTTGATGCTAATACCATGTATTGTCAATTGACGTGTTTATGCCATTTACATTCAATGTTAATATTGAGAAATGACTTTTATTACCTGTTATTTTGATATATTTCTGGTTTTCTATTTGATTTAGTTAATTCTTTGTATGACTATTCTTCTAGTGATTTTGCATCCTTTGCTGCTATTCTCTTTTATTTTTCATTTCTTCTTTGTGAAATATCAATTATGTTTTGTAACACAGGATTTCTAGTTCTGAATTCATTTAAATTTATTTATCATAAATGGTTTATATTTCACTGTCAAGTCTGAAGTTTTATTTTGTTGATTATAGTATTCTTGGCTCACATTCATTTCCTTTCAGAGCCTGGTATTTATTATTCTAAGACCTCTTAGTTTTGAGACTCTGGGTTTAGATCAGCTGAGATCTGGATTGGTTTTCATCTAAATATTATCTGCTATTTTTCTGTGGCAACCTTTAAATTCTATCTATCAGTATGTTAAACATTTTCATAATAAGGTGCCTTGGTGTGGGTATGCTGTAATTTGATTATTTGGGGTACTGAAAGCCTCCTGTCTGATTTTCTATTTCATTATTGAGGCTTGGGAAATTTTTGGATGTTATTTCATTTAAAAAATTACACAATTCTTTGGTTTGTATCTCTATGAGTTCATCTCTCCCAATAAATCTTAAATTTGGTCTTTTCAGGTTATTCCATAATGCTTGGAACTTCTGTTCATAGTCTCTTAACATCTTTTCCTCCATGGTCAAGTTTTTTTCAATATTATATATTTTGTTTTCATTGCCTGAAACTCTGTCTTCCATATGATTTACTCTGTTATCTTTAGGTTGTTGATTCCTTCATTTCAAGAATTTTTGTTAATTTTTTGTCAGAATCTCTGTTTATTAAATTGATATTTTACTTCCTGTATTTTCTTTCTGATTTCATTCCTTACATTGTCCTTTGCCTCACAGATCAATTTCACTATGTACATTCTAAACTCATTCTTGGACATTTTTTCCATTCTAGTATCAAAGGATTATATTTCCAGAGTATCTAGGTTTGTTCAGGCAATGTGTTCCATAGCTTTTTTATTTTATTGTTGTGTTACCCATTTAACAGTATGGATCTGAGGTAGAAGAGTTTCTACCCTGTGGCCTTATAATGTCCCTGAATGTTTGAAAAGCATAACCATTTGGGGGGGGGATAAAAAAGAAGAACAACAAATTCAAACAATATACAGCATTAAACCAAATAGTTTCTGCTATGATGTCTACAATGTGAATTCTCACAATAAACAGAATTATGAAACAATTTAAACATAAAGTTTGCAAAAGGATTTACAATTTTGAATGGTGAACAGGGAGAAAACAGAAGTGATGTAGGTGGTGATGAGTATGGGAGAGGAGGACAGAAGACAAAAGTAAGAAATTAAAGGAAGAGTGATAGAGATAACAACAGAAATTAGCTGTTAGTGAAAGAAAAGAGAAAAAGAACATCAAGAGAAACAGGTGGAGAAAAAATATTTACATAAAATAGAATTTGTAAAAAGATAAAAATAAAAATAAAGGAGTATACCACAAACTGACATACACCAATCAAACACAGACATCCTCAAAGAAGTGATCCATGAAAAATAACTGGTTGCAAAAAATGCTAGAATTGAGAAAACAAATCAGATATGAGTAGATGTAAATATTCATGAATGATTAAGTTCACAATTAAACAGGGAAAGAAAAAATGAGAGAGACAGAAAGAAAAAAAATCTCTATGGAAAGTTGAAGAATTGTTTACATTGGAGGTCAAAAGATTCTCAGCTTCTCTTCTCAGCAGTGTTAGGTGGGGTTGCATGGAGCATGATGCTCCACCCTCCAGAGTGGAATACTGGAGTGAAAGAGGTAATCCCATAGGCAGAATTCCTGGAGGCATGGTATAGGCTTAGGTGGGCTCCAGGCTGCTTGCTGAATGCCAATTGGCCTGGAGATTTGAAATCAGCACATCTCTAGGGCACAACAATTGCTGGCCCAAACTGGATGTCTGCACCCCAGGGATATCCACTGGGTTCCATTTGTGTAGTGGAGGAGTCAATTCTTAATCCACTATATCACCTGCAGACCCACCCATGTTTCCTGGTCTCAGGTTGAGTCTCCAAACCTATTGTCTCCTCTGAGGTCCTCCTGACCACAGATTTGAGTTCTGGGGATGTGTTTCCTTCTAGCAGTAAAAGTTTCCAGCCTCTTTCATGGGTCTTAAATCCATTTTAGTTGACTTTTCTGTAGGATGGGAGGACGCACTCAAGTTTCATTCTTCTACATATGAATATCCAGTTTTCCCAGCATCATTTGTTAAAAAGATTTTCTTTCTACCAAGTTTGTTTTGGGCACCTTTGTCTAGAATCACATAATCATACCTATGTGTGTTTGTCCTTGTTTTCTAGTCTATTCTGTTGGTCTAAATGTCTGTTTTGGTGCCAGAAAACTGTGCTGTTTTTGTTACTATAGCTCTGTAATCTAATTTGAAGTCTCATATTGTGGTTCTCCAGCATCCCTCTTTTGACTCACAATTGCTTTGGTTATGATGGGTCTCATTTTTCCAAATGCATTTAGGGATGTTGTTTTCTAATTTTATGAGGAATGTCTTTGGTATTTACTGGGGATTGCATTTACTGTATAGTGGTTTAGGAAGTATGGCCATGTTAGCAATTTTAATAAGTCTACCCCTAAAACATGGTATGACTATCAAAATTCTAAAATTTTCTTCAAATTATTTCTTCAGTGTTTCATATTTTTTCAGTGTAAGGTTCTTTGACAAAATGGTTAGATTTATTTTGTGAGGTTATTATGAATGTGATAGTTGTCCTTTATAATGTTGACTTGTGGGGCACCATCCATGTCCAGCAAATAAAAACAGGTTTGGTCAAGTTACCAGACATGGAAATCTGGCTCTCAGGAACTGACAATCATGAGAGATTGTTCCAGATTGTCTGGAGTATGTGGATTTTGTGAGTTGTCTCAAAGGTGGAATTTCCATGCCCTAGTTGGGTCAAGAACCCTCTAAAGGAAAATGGTTTGCTCAACACCACCCCATTCCATTTCTCATAGAAGATGCTCCTCCCAGTCCCCATTAGATCTGTACAATTATAAATCAACTGAGTGTGGTCTCCTCTGTTTTCTTATTCAAAAGATAATGTCTCCTATTGTTTTGTCTATTAAATAAATTTCTTCATGATAAGTTCACAGCTAACCCATCCCTCCAACATGAACACTTTCCCTCATCCACACAGGACATGCATTGATATTTATGTAAGTTTTATCTCTCTGTGATTTCGTTAGGGTTATAAAAATAAATTCTTATTGGACTTTGTCAAACGCTTTCTCTGAATTCATTGAGGTAATCATGTGGGACTTGACTTAGCAAATAGAGAGAAAAAATTATGCCTTTTGAAGAAAGTGGGTGGTACTGGGAATTATCATGTTATGTGAAATTAGCCAGACTTAGTGTCAAGGGTCATATGCATTCTCTCATATGTGGAAACCTGAGAGAGAAAAGAAAAAAAAAAAAAAGAATTCATGAAAATAGGAGGGAAGCCAGCAGTGTAGAGGATGGAAATCCGGGGGAGTTTAAGATGAAGGACTGGACAGTGGCATGTCTACATTATGTTATGTGCATTGGTGAATGTATCATATCAATTCTGCACTATTGTACAATTATAATCCACTAATAAAACTATAATGTCTAAGTATGAGTGTTGGTCAGTTCACCCCGTTGGTGAGCTCAGTTTCTTAAGTTGACATATTTATGCCTCTTACCAAATTTACCAGTTTTCAACTATTGGTTCATCATATTTTTCACCCTCCCATTGATTTCTCTTTTCCTCTGCTACTGTGGTGTATAAATGTGGAAGATTTGGTTCTCCCTACAAGATTGTGACTCTCTTCATTTCTCTTCAACTTTTTCACACTGTATATGGCCTTATTGATCTGTCTTCCACCACACTGTCTTCCCTCTTATCTCCTCCATCTTTGACTGAGTCCATTCACTGAATTTAAAATTTGATTCTTGTGTTTCTGAACTCTAAGTTTTCCATTTGATCATTCTTCACATCCACTATTGCTTGGATTATATTCACTTTTCAAATATCAGCAAGTGTTTTTATTGCTATGTCAAAAGTTTATTTAGTTGGAGCAATTTTACAATTCTTTAACTTTGGTAGCAAATAATTGGAACTTATTTGTTAACTCATTGTTTGGTGTGTGTTGAGTTTTGTGCTGATTCAAGGAGACATTTTGTATCCCAAAGTTGAGCACATTGACCAAGGAGTTCAGTCTGTATTTCACTCTCTGCTGCAGAGTCCTGAGAGGAGCGTCTTCTAAAAACAGTCTCACCAGAATGAAAAATTCAGGTTGGAACCACAAGAACCTCAGTATCAGGACACATCTGACCTTGGAGGCCTCTGAGGGAATGTATAAGTTCAACCACAATATGTTTAATACTGTGAAGGTTTTGAGTACACCACTTTTAATACTACCATAACATTCAAACTTGCACACTGAATAATTTTTGGTTTCTCTGCAGGACACATGGACATTTAGTTCAAAACGCTTGGTCTTATTTATGCTTAATATTTAATACATCAGATGTGTATTATATCTTTGATGAAATCTTCTGGGAACTCTGATACCAGTGCTGACTCACAGTCTTAGCAGAGCTATTCAGGTACAGCCCTAGAATGTACTTACTGAGTGTGCACAAGTCCCCTTGGCATAGTTCACACCAGATGCATGCACCACAGGTAGGGTTGAGTGTAGGAGTTCATAAGAACTTCATGGGATATTTAATTGTAACCCCTCCATCTCCAAGAGGGTTAGTTTGAGGCAATGACACTTTGTGATTTCTAGATCCTTTGTAGAAGTGGAAGCAAAATTTAAGTTTAAAGTTAAATGATAGTATTTTTCCAAAGAAGAATGTTTTTCTATGCTTTAAAACAATGCAGAAATACAAATGTGGAAGAGTTAGATAGAGTAATTGTGGTTTATGGCATTATAGTGTGTGCACTGTAATGGGTGCAGCAGGCACAGTAGCCTCCCATAGAGCAGGCAGCATGTCCTCTGGTATCCTGCTCAAGGTCAGCTTGGATCAAAAGCTGTGGTCATTTCCGTTATTTGCATGGAAACTATTAGTGGCTTTCTAGATCTTCAAGTTTACTTTCTGAAGCAGTTCATCCAGGGAAAACACATCCTCAAGTGATGACTGAGGACTCCTAATTAGTAACCTAACAGTTACACCCAGAGTCACTGTGCATTTGGGAGAGGATTTGTTGCTTCCTCTGGGTGCATCAAAATGATTCCTGGTAAACAAGGTCATTGAGGCATCAGGGGACAAGGTGATTGATGTCCCCTGGGAGGAGAGTTTCTGTCCTTCTGTCCCTGAAACACAGGCTGTGCTGTTGAGACCCAGTCATTCCAACAGGCTCACCCTGTTGGAGAGGCCAACTGCTTGGAGCAGGGATGCAGCAGCACTCAGACTCAAGAGAGAGGTAGTAAGTCCTTTTGTATATACCCTTTACTCTAACTGAGCTTCTCCAAGTAGAATGAAGTCATTTTCCAATCTTTCTTTCTACCATTTCTATTATAATTTTCCTATATGTTCCTGTCTTTTAGTTTCTAACTCTACTTCTCTTTTCCTTCACTCATGCCTGTTCTATCTCCATTCTTTCATTTCTTGTATATGCTAGGATCTGTTATAGCTCTGCTTACATTTCATTGTATAAATTGAGTTTTGTTTAAAGTCTCTGACAAACATTCTTGATATGAAAATCTTGAGTTTTCTCGTAACACCTACGTGAATTTGCCATTAAATTCCACAACAATCTTGTGTCTCCTGTGCTCTCTGATTTTTCTCATGCTCTCATATTCATTTTCAATTGCTCAATTGATATTCATTTATTTATGTTTCATTTTATTCTTCCCTTTTCTACTCAACTCAGACTTACATGTTTTCATAGCAACCTTTAAATTGAGATATATATATATATATATATATATATATATATAAACTTTTAAATATTAATAGACATTCATTTTATTAAAACACTAACCTGAGATTAATTTTGCTTCACAAGTACCCCAAGGGAAATGTGGATATTTTCAGTGACTGCAGTGGTAATGCTTTATATAACAATAAAGAGTGATTTGACATGATTGATTAGTTATATCCTGACATTCCTGTGCATATCCCCTTGTGTGGAAAAGTCTGGCTAAAATCTCCCACTGTGGTCTATTAAGGTCTATTTAAATTATATATGTTGATAATATGTATACTTGAGCTCAAAATTTTAAAACTGTTTTCCTCTGAATTGTGATTAGTGACTTTCTCTTTCTGTCTGATTTACTTGCTAGACTTCCAAGGAACTTACTATCTTTCCCATAATTTGTCTTATCTGGATGCATATTTGTTCATTTTAAACAATTGTAATTGCATTTACACATGTGGTGCAGAGAGTGCATTGTGATTTATAAACAGTGTGTAATGGTGAAATGACATAATTTATACACCCATAATTTCAACTATTTACAGATTGTTCTACAAAGGATACTTTAATTTCATGCTCTTAGCAAAAGTGAAATATCTGACACCAGTTCCTGCTCTTCACTCTCTGGGGACTGGGGGGCCAAAAGCATCTAAGCAGGGTGTTTAAATTCTCTTCTGTTGTTTCCATGCTGCACACACTGTTCTTCTGCTTTGCAACTCATCTGGGTCCTATCATGGCTTTAGACTGACATTCACCCATTTCCTTGTAGATTTTCCCTCCTGGGAGGTCAAGAGTGGTGTGTGTGAACTGCCTCAGGTCCCAGGCTCACTATAGTGGCCCCTTTCCTCTGCTTGCCTGCTGTGAGAATGATGCCCCTCATCCATCCAGGCTGGGCAGATGAATTCTCATTCCAAGATGAGAGCCTGAAAATTGTCCCTGGCCTCTTACCTACAGCAGAAGGGAGTCTGATCTCCACCAATACTGAAGTAATATTGTAAATAGGCCTGGATGATCAAGTTATGAAGGACTTAGAATTGCTAAGAGCAGGTGTCCTGGGTAGGAGAGAAAATGGCTAAGGTAATATCTTTGCCTACAGTAAGGGGAGGGCATGCTCAGAGAAAGTGGAAAATTATAAATGATTAGGTATCACCTGAAACCATCACAAAACCTATTCAAGACATTGTGAACTTTAAAAATCAGAGTATGATCTCCATGTCCAAATGTGTAAAAAAATCATGATTTTAAACAATTCTAACTCATAAACCTAAATTGAATAGTTGGTGAAAGGTACAAATGAGCCTGGGGAGGAACAGTACTCAAACACTGTGGGCATTCAATAAATAATTTGAGTGCTGCTCCCTTAACAGCGCAATGAGGGTGGGACCATTCCAATGCAGATCCTGCCAAGGCAGGGATTGTGGTGAAAGTGCAGCCTGGGATGACGTGAGAGTGTTCTCATGGACTTGATCAGTGTGGAGCCACACATGGAATTGACCAAATGTCCAGCAGGGAATAAAAGTCTATGTATGGTTTGAGTGAAGGATCAACTGGGTCAGTGGAAGAAAGCATCCCCAATCAAATGAAATAGTGAAATAAACTCCAAAATACAAAAAATACATTGGAGACAATAACTTCATCAATTTAAATATTAACCTGAAAGAATGTCATATCATTTCTGCTGCATTTTACACTTGTGAATCTACTAATTCTGTGTCCATAACAAGCATTCAGCAATATTAAGAACAAAGAGTGAATTTTCTACATCTTTCAGGCCTCAGGATACAGAGACCTTTCATTAGCTTGGGTTCATCAACCATGGTATGTGGGCAGGTTCTGCTGGAAATTTGTGTCCTGAGTCTTGTCCCAAGGACTGACCTATATTGAGCTTGACATTCTGCATGTCTCTAGCTCAGCAGAAGTTTTGAGATCCACAAATATCTCAGATCATTGTTGTTTGACCCACAGTTAGGGAGAGAGATGAAAATTCCCCATGTAGAAAACACTGTGTTGCATGATAGTTCAGAAGTTATTGACATGGAGGAGTGCTGTGTGCCCTGAAAACTCCAAGGTAGGAGTTGAAGTACACTAGGTAGTCTGCTTGTTAGAAGGAACATGCTCTTCAGCTAGGTGACACTACAGAAACATAGGCTGAAGATGAAACACAGTCTGAGGCTCAGAAGAAAACATGCCAGATAACTTGCACACATGCCCTTCACACAGGCCTCATGTTCCCTGCTCAGTATTCTAGAAGGCAGTAGGTGACCTGAATCCCACCTTCTTCCTCTGCCTCATTCTGTGACCCGTTTTTCCCAGGAGTCATGGAATTCAGGCTCTGGAAGTGTCTATCCAGTCCTAAACATAGAGAACTGGACATTTCACCACCCTTTTCTCTCCCTGAGTTCTCAATATTTGTTAACAATCTACATTTAACCAATAATCTAACTTATTATTCATTTATCATTGCAGGGTCCATTGTCCTCATTAAAACTTCAGACAAATCCTTAAGATAATGTTCCTGGGTTCTACTTGCAAGTCAGAGGTCCTGCACCTCTGAAACTGCCTAGGGTGTGCCAGGGCCTGATTTTATCCCCAGCACTGATAAGAAGAGGATGATGATGATTCCAAGTGACACAATCTTTGGGGTTTTCCTCATCTCTGAGCTGTGCATTGGTGTCCTGGGGAGCTCCTTGCTTTTCATGTTATATGCATACATCTTAGTTAAACCCCATTTGAAGAAACACATTGATCCCATTGTTACACAGTTGCTCTTTGCGAATATTCTAACCATCATATTCACCATGATACCAGATATTGCATCAACCTTGGAGTAAGGCAGTTTTTGGATGATGTGGGTTGTCAGACAGTTTTGTTCTCATACAGAGTGACCCGTGGGGTTACCATATGCACCACCTCTCTCCTGAGTGCATTTCAAGCCATCACAGTCAGTCCCAGTAACTCTAAGTGGATGTGGCTTAAATTTAAGTTCCCTGCATGCATGTATCCCTTGTTGCTTTCTTTCTGGGTCATCAACATGATCATCTACATCCATGTTATTGAAGCTGTCACAACAATTAGAAATTTCACTTTGGTTGGTCATGGCTATGTTCATGCATACTGTCAAACCAGGCAGTTTGGAAAGCAGAACAAATGGACATTTATAAGTGTCATATTGATTCATGATCTGGTGTTTGTGCTCCTCATGATCTGCACCAGCCTGTACATGGTCAGTCTTCTCTACAAACACCACAGGAGATCCCAGCATATCCACAGACCCACATCTCCTCCCAGTCATCTCCTGAACACAAAGCCACCTGCACGATCCTCCTGCTTGTAGGTTGTTTTGTGTTCTTGTATTTCTCAAACAACTGTTTGACTCTTTACTCATTTTATGCACACCACAAAATCCCAAGGCTGGAGGGGCTCAGTGTAGCTCTATCTTCATGCTACTCAACCATCTGCCCATTTTTGCTTATGAAAAATAATAAAATTATTTCCCAATTCAATTCATTCTTTTCAATGATGAGACTGAGAGGTTCCCCAAGGGCATTTGATGACTGATCTGATGGTGCAGGCTTTAGTCTACAACAGGGTAGGGTCTCTAGTGATACATTGGCAAAATAAGGCCATGTTGCCCTTGAGTACTTCATATGACACTAGTGAGAGTTGAAGATATTCTAGCATTGTGAATGCACCAGAGTTAGAAGGCTTAGTTTGATCAAATGTACAAAGACTACATTGATAATTTTCACATTGTTTACACAATTCAATTATATTTTGAAATAAATGATTACTTTCTTTACCTACTATTCAAACTATATTTTATAATTTCTTATGTTCTTTTAAAAATACAGTCAGGAAAAAATACAAAATTTAATGTGGAATTTATATCATACTTCTATTAAAGTGTGCTACACTAAGAAACTGCTTCTACGTTTCTCACCAATGCACATTGTCCACCCTACATTTTCAGGAACCACTTTAGGATTTGGATGTACACCAGTGTCCTGAGGGCATAAGACATGGTTATGACTTGAATATGAGGTGTCCCCCAAAAGCTCATGTGTGAGACAATGCAAGAAGGATCGAAGGAGAAATGATTGGATTGTGGAAGTCTTAATTCAATCAGTGAATTATTTCCTGATGGGATTAACTGAGTGGTGGTTGGAGGTGGGTGGGTGTGACTGGAGCAAGTGGCTCATTGGAGATGTGGCTATGAGATAATATATTTTGTATCTGGAGAGTGAAGTCTCTCTCTCTCTCTCTCTCTCTCTCTCTCTCTCTCTCTCTCTCTTACCCCACCCCTTTCTGATGATGTATTATGCTTCCCTTGCACACTCTTTTGCCATGATATTCTGCCTCAACTTGAGCCCTTAGGATTTCTATGGACTAAGACCTATGAAACCGTGAGCCCTCCAATAAACATTTTTTCCTTTAAAATTATTCTGGTGAGATTTTACAGTCAGAGCAGCAAAAAATCTGACTAAAATAGACATGATAAACAAAGGGATCACATAGGCTCCTCATGGTGCAGGAATCCTACCTGTAATATGAGGAGAGCTCTACCAACAAAGCTGGAGAGGAGAATTGGGAGGTCAGGGAGAATCACTCCTGAACATGCAGTGAGCTGACTGGGTCATGGCTGATGTCTGCAGAAACCTTTCCACAGAGATACCATTCAGATTAGGAAGAGGGGTTTCCTACCTGGGTGCAATCTCTCATTTCTGGGTTGACATGTGTCTTCTCTCAGTAATTCCCCATTGGAGGAAGTGAGACACTTTCCCCTGTGCTGTCATCATGGACGTTGCGGAGTCTTTGCTCCACACCCCTGTTTTTCACTTTCAGCTCCCCTACCTTGAAGTCCTTGTTCTGTTGAAGTCAGAGATTCACTCAGATCCTCAGAATGTCTCACAGGTGATATGTAGGTGGATCCTTGTCTTATTTTACCACCAATGTGGCTCATGGATGGTATCTGTGTGGCCATGAAATTCTTAGGTTATGGTTGCACACTTCATAACTCACATTTAAACTGTCTTCTAGCTTTGTTTGGGTCAAACATGAACATCTAACATCAGAATTATTTGTTTCATTTAAATAAATCATTTTCCTACAAATACTTTCACAGTCTCTGCTTCCTCCTGCTGCTGCATCAATCACAGTGCCATGTGGATGTGCACCAACTACCTTCAGCTCAGTGAGTGATTCCCTCCAACAGCTGCTGTGTGTCCCTTGGCTTTGTCTCCTTGTCAGCATGTCTGAGATATCTGCTAGAAGTACCCCCATCCTCTCTGCCTTCTTTCCTTCATGATCCTTTTGAGGAATGAAATTCACCTTTTTCTTCATCTTCTCTATTCAATCCATGTGTCAGCCTAGGGTCATCTTCCCTTCAAGTATACCATCTCTTTTAATTGTTAAATCTCCTGTATATTATTCTGCCAAATATCCCAAACTGTTACTGCTTTCTGAATTTTCACAGTGGACACAGCCATGTTCCACACCTGGATCAGGAAACAACATTGAGCAGGGTCCTCCCAGCAGGGTCCTCCCTGCCCCCATTCCCATAGATGGCAACAAACTTGGATCAAAACACACCCTCCTGTCAGAAACTTCAGCTTAGACTCTTCATCATGAATTCCAGAGTGTAAAAGGAGGTGTCTGTGAGATGGCCTAAAGGGGTATAGGAAGTTCAGTCAGATCCTTAATTCAACAATCTGAAAGATGAAGCACTTGGATCACTCTCATGGCACCATGTAAGAAAAATTTTACACCTGACCCCCTGTGTCAGATCACAGGCAAAATATTGGTACATAAACATTGGGGTAAAATCACCTTCAGGTCTAAGATGCGTATGAGACATAAATAGATTCATGTTTACATAAGGCTCACATCTCCAAGATAAAAACACTATATACATTGAGATATTAAAATTCTGAAAAGTTCTGGATGCAAAACCACTCCATTCTGAATCATTTTTGGGGCAAGGGATGCTCAGCCTGCACTGTTTATCTGGTGAGGTTCCAGGCTCTGCCTGAGGTGGGCTGAAATCCTGATGAGGCCTCTCCTGCCGCAGCTGCTGGGTTCTCCCATGTATCAACATTCTACTGCCTCTGCCTCCTGGTGCACAGGTGCAGAGCACATCCCCAGTCTGCAGTCTTGTGGATGAAGAGAAGTGTAGTCATGAGTGGAACAAAGACATGGCAACAAGACAGCACTTGGAAAGTAGGAAACACCAAACTATTTTACATGGTGGGTTCAGAGGAGATTAGCACTCCAAATTCTAAGCCCTGATCCACAGTTTCTCACAATATTTATACATTATTTGACTTCAACTTAAATCCATCCTACAATTGGGGCTTTTTCCTGTATTTTTTTTTTTTTAATTTTCTAGTCTATGTGACTGAAGGCCTTGTGCAGTGTCTCTAACATAAAGCATGCTCACAGAATAGATAAGAAAAGACAACTCTTTCAAGACACCTATTACATTTCAGGAGGGAATAGTTAGACTTTTAGGGCAGTTATTGACAATGCAACAGGTAGGGACACATGGGTAATTAGACTTCCTGCAGAAAGGCTAGGAGAAGAAAGGGGACTGACCCCTCCCCAGGCACTGAACTCTTTCCATAACATATTTGTAATTTCATTTCACAACCAGTTCTGGTTTTGCCATCACATTTCACCACTTTGATGTCCTTTTAAACCCTCTTAATGGCATCACCTATGTCCATGTCCTCTGATAATTCACTGATAATTCCAGAGGACCATTTGGAATTTCATGGCCTCTAAGCAGGAGGAGACAAATCAGGTCAGTATGTTAAGAATGCAGGTACCACACAGGAGTGCCAGGAGGAGTATGATAGTAAAATAGACCAAGGCAGAACATTAGCATAGTCCATTTATCCCAGGTAGCAGTCGGTTCCTCAAGCTGCTGCTGTGCATAGATTAATCAGCTTCCAGAGTGAATAAAGCAGACTTTTGTCATTGAGGACTTTCAGTTTGTAGGGGGTTTTGTTGTTGTTGTTTTTTTTTTGGATGGTCAACTTGCCAGGTGCAGCTGGATCAAGAATGCACACCCAACCATCAGAGGCTACTTTTACCCTGCTGGGATGAACAGGGGGCCACCTTGTCTATCATTACTGCGTTAGGGCTGGATAAAAATCAAATGAAGCATTAGGAATTGGATTTCACTTTATCATTTCTTAAAAAAATTAGTATCTCCTGGTTTAAAGGGGTGAGAATGATGCTTTTTAATTTTAGATTCATTTATATATACCTTTTATAATGAGAGAAGGGTGCCCAGAGAGAATCTCATTAAGGGAGAATCCTGTTTGCCTAATTATTAAAAGAGCAACTGGCAACACCTGATTCATTGTAGGTGAGTTTCCTGATACAGTTAGTTGTAACTTTCTGGTGATCTCTAAACCCTTTGCTATCAACTGTGCCACCTTAACTATGGGAGTTGGTCCTTCAGGGGCTCTGCTTTGTAACTCTCCTGTCAGGTGTTTAAGAGCAATGTGCTCAAAATTGATCTTGTCACTATCCACTGTTAAGAATCAACTGAAATTCCTTAGGAGATCACTCTTGGGATCTTGTGAGAAGCCTCTTAGCTTCTCTAGGGCCATCTGCTAGGATAGATCAAGGTCTGGTTGAACACATATGGCTTCCCTGGAAGCATTAGAGAATCATGTCCCTTTCCAGTGACCCTCCTCTTCACAGAATGTGCACTGGTGCATTTCACTTATCTAGGGTCCCATTGATCTCTCTGATCAGGAGGTCATGTGGCCCATAGCTGTAGTCTTTAGAGAATTCCCTGTTGTTCCCTGGTTTCAAGCTGACCTCAGAGGGCAAGAGCCAAATATCAGCTATTTTCCTTGGCCCTTTTTATCTTTAGTCTCTAAGTTTTGTTTAATCATCCAGCAGGCCAGTTTTACCAGTCTTAAAGTAGGAGTACTGGGTTTTAACTTTAATGTCTATAATTTTATAGTTATTTACCCCTTTCATTTAATTGGGGTCAGTATTATACTGGAAATCAGTCTTATATATTGTCTACCAAATAGCTGATCTCTCATTATTTCAAATTAACTCTGGTTAATATATTAGAAGCTGTGCTTCTGTAAAGTACTAACAGACAACAGTTATAAAGTTTAAAAGTAAATGTAAAATAAAATTAACAAAAGTAAAAACACTTAGATTTTATTATATCTATGAACAAAAAATCTTAATTTGTAATCCCAAACTTTTAATTAGCTATGTATTATATTTTTATTTTAAGATTAAAATAATCCATATAACAAAAACCTATCTTTTGAACTTAACTTTAAATGAAATTGAGTGGTTATCCTAACATGGAATAAGGTGAGAGGCAGAGTATTAACTCAGGTGTGATGGCCTCTTAACAAAACTTAAATAAGGTGTTTTATTTCTGAAATGGATCTTTACTTCTTTTAAAAAAGTCTTTATCACCTTTAAACAGGTCAGTCTCTCCTTATTCTCTTTCAAAAATGCACTTAAATTTCAATTCCAGTGCAAAGAGTAACACAAACTTCTACATATAATTTATTCAGAAGAGGTTACTTTATCTAGCTATAAAACATCAAGTGACATGAATAAATATCAACTAAATTTGTTATTTTTATAGAAATCTGAGACTTTTCCTACAGATAATTTTATTTTGGAGAACAATAACTTTTCAAAGTTGTCTCCTAAGTGTTACACTTAACTAAGTTTAACTTTCAAAATATAATTTAGAATCTAGAGAGTCTGGTAACAATAATCATAGGTCTGTGTGGGTTAACAAAAATCAAAGGATAGCCTTAAATCTCTTATGCATTTAGGAAATGGTGTTAAAAATCAGAAATGAACTTAATCAAACAAGGTAAAAAGATATAAGACAGATCTTTAAATGACAGTGTGGTACTTCTATGGCCACATAGAAGAAGAGAGCACTTATTGGTTATCTTGCCCATAAATTTACATATGCTTCATTTTATACATTTTTAGATGTGGATGGACCTTCATTTTATTTATTTATTTATATGTGGTGCAGAGAATTAAACCCAATGCCTCACACATGCTAAGCCAGCAATGAGCAACCATCCAAATCCCTCAATTTATAGACTTTCACAAAACACTTAGACAAAGCCTAGACTGATATAGTTTTCAGATGCATACATATATCTAGTCACATATTTTGGGTGTCAACTATAATATTATAAACTAAATAACACCTGTTTGTTTAACCAGTTACAAAGTAATCATTTAAGACTTTAAAACAGACACAAACCCTAATTTCCTTAAGACTCAGTTTTCCTCAGTAATAAAACCTAACAGATAAAAATACAAGAAAATTACCTTGACAGATAAGAGTAAACCAATGTTTTAGAATCTGTTTCATATCAGCATATTAAAGTTTAAATAAATGACTGTGTTAATTAAAGTCAATTTAATCACAAACACAAACATTTTGAGATATACCTTCTGCAGACTTTCTGTTACATACTTAGACATTTGTAACTTGCTACACCATTAGTTCTGTCCTCTCATCTTGGACTTTAGCACAAAAATACTACTTTACCAGACAAAATACTTTTTCATTTAGAAACATTTCTTTTATCTTCTAATATGTTTCCATTATTTTAACGTTTTATACTTTTTATTTTTTTTTAGTTTAAGGTTCATTTTAAAATTTATATTTTGAAACAATTCTTATGAATTTTATCTATGTATTTAACTTCCATAACAAATTTTTTCACATGATTATATTTTATTTTTTTAATTTATTTTTATTGTAAACAAACGTGATACATCTCATTTCTCTCTTTGTACATTAAGTGAGGCATACCATTTGTGTGATCATACATTTACATAGGGTAATAGTTTTTGATTCATCTATTATTCTATTCCTTACCACAACCCCTCCCACATTTCTTTTACCTCTATACAGGCCGTCCTTCCTCCATTCTTGCCTCCCTCTCACCCCCCATTATGTGTCATCATCCACTTATCAGCAAGATCATTCATCCTTTGGTTTTTTGAGATTGGATTATCTCACTTAGCATGATATTCTCCAATTTCATCCATTTGCCTGAAAATGCCATAATTTTATTATTCTTTATGGCTGAGCAATATTCCATTGTACATATATATATATATATATATATATATATATATATATATACCACAGTTTGTTTATCCATTCATCAATTGAAGGGCACATAGGTTGGTTCCACAATCTGGCTATTGTGAATTGAGCAGCTATGATCATTGATGTGGCTGCATCACTGTAGTATGCTGATTATAGTCCTTTGGTTATATGCCAAGTAGTGCGATAGCTGGGACAAATGGTGGTTCCATTTCAAGTTTTGTAAGGAATCTCCACACTGCTTTCCAGAGTGGCTGCACTAATTTGCAGCCCACCAGCAATGTATGAGTGTACCCTTTTCCCCCACATCCTCACCAACACCTATTGTTGCTAGTATTCTTGATAAATGCCATTCTAATTGGGGTGAGATGGAATCTTAGGGTAGTTTTGATTTGCATTTCTCTTATTACAAGAGATGTCGAATGTTTCTTCATTGCTTGTATATCTTCTTCTGTGAAGTGTCTGTTGATTTCCTTAGCCCATTTGGTGATTGGGTTATTTGTATTCTTGGTGTAGAGTTTTATGAGTTCTTTATATATTCTGGAAATTAGTGCTCTATCAGAAGTATGAACGACAAAGATATTCTTCCACTCTGTAGGTTCTTTATTCACATTGCTGATAGTTTCCTTTGCTGAGAGAAACCTTTCCAGTTTGAATCTATCCCAGTTACTTATTCTTGCTTTTAATTCTTGTGCTATGGGAGTCATGTTAAGGAAGTCTGATCCTAAGCCAACATGTTGAATATTTGGACCTACTTTTTCTTCTATAAGATGCAGTGTCTCTGGTCTGATTCCAAGGTCCTTGATCCATTTTGAGTTGAGTTTTGTACTGCTGCATATGGATTTCCAGTTTTCCGAGCACCGTTTGTTGAAGTGGCTACCTTTTCTCCACTGCATGTATTTGGCACCTTTGTCTAGTATGAGAAAAATGTATTTATTTGGGATTTGTGTCCATGTCCTCTATTCTATACCATTGTTCTACCTGTCTGTTTTGGTACCAATACCATGCCATTTTTGTTACTATTGCTTTGTAGGATATTTGAAGTTCTGGTATTGTGGATACCCCCTGCTTCACTCTTCCTGCCTAGGATTGCTTTAGCTATTCTGGGTTTCTTATACTTCCAGATGAATGTCATGATTCCTTGCTCTATTTCTGTAAGGTAAGTCATTGGGATTTTAATTGGAATTGCGTTGAATCTGTATAGCACTATTGGTAGTAAGGCAATTTTGACAATATTAATTCTGCCTATCTAAGAACAAGGGAGAACTTTCCATCTTCTAAGGTTTTCTTTAATTTCTTTCTTTAGTGTTCTGTAGTTCTCATTGTAGATGTCTTTCTCCTCTTTTGTTAGATTGATTGCCAAGTATTTTATTTTCTTCAAAGCTATTCTCAATGGGGTAGTTTTCCTAACTTCTCATTCTGAGGATTCATCACTTATGTATGAAAATGCATTAGATTTATGAGCATTGATCTCATAACCGGCTACTTTACTGAATTCACTTATGAGTTCTAAAAGTTTTCTGGTGAAATTTCCCAGTTCCACTAAATATATACTCTTGTCATCAGCAAATAAGGATAGTTTGAGTTCTTCTTTTCCTATTCATATCCCTTTTATTACTTTGTCTAATTGCTCCAGCTAGAGTTTCAAGGACAATGTTGAATAGAAGTGGTGAAAGAGGGCATCCCTGCCTTGTTCCAGTTTTTATGGAAAATGCTTTCAGTTTTTCACCATTTAGAATGATATTGGCTATGGGCTTAGCATAGATGGTCTTTACAATGTTAAGGAATGTCCCCACTATCCCTATTTTTTCTAGTGTTGTGAGCATGTAGGGGTGTTTTATTTTATCAAAAGATTTTTCTGCATCTATTGAAATAATCATGTGATTCTTAACTTTAAGTCCATTGATATGGTGAATTACATTTATTGATTTCCGAATGTTGAACCAACTTGCATCTGTGGGATAAAACCCACTTGATCATGGCGCACTATCTTTTTAATATATTTTTGTATGTGATTTGCTAAAATTTTGTTGAGAATTTTTGTGTCAATGTTCATTAAGGATATTGGTCTAAAATTTTCTTTCCTCGATGTGTGTCTGTCTGGTTTAGGTATCAGGGTGATATTGGCTTCATAGAATGAGTTTGGGAGGGTTCCCTCCTCTTCTATTTCATGGAATACTTTGAGGAGTATTGAATGAGCTCTTCTTTAAAGGTTTTGTAGAACTCAACTGAGAACCCATCTGGTCCCAGACTTTTCATTCTTGGTAGACTATTGATGGCTTCTTCTATTTCATTACTTGAAATTGATCTTTTTAAATTGTGTATGTCCTCCTGGTTCAGTTTAGGTAATTCATATGTGTCTAGAAATCTGTTGATGTCTTAGAGATTTTCTATTTTGTTGAAGAATAGATTTTCAAAATAACTTCTAATTTTCTTTTGTATTTCATTCATGTCTGTTTTGTTATTTCCTTGTTCATTACGAATTTTAGTAATTCATGTTTCCTCTCTACTTCTCTTTTTTAGTGTTGCTGAGGGTTTATCAATTTTGTTTATTTTTTCAAAGAACCAACTATTTATTTTGTCAATTTTTTCTATTGTTTCTTTTGTTTCAATTTCGTTGATTTCAGCTCTGATTTTAACTATTTCCTGTCTCCTACTACTTTTGGTGTTGCTCTGTTCTTTTTCTAGGGCTTTGAGCTGTAGTGTTAGGTAATTTATTTGTTGATTTTTTTCTTCTTTTATTGAATGCAATCCACGAAATAAATTTTCCTCTAAGTATTGATTTCATAATGTCCCAGAGACTTTTTTTTTCATTGTAAACAAATGGGATACATGTTGTTTCTCTTTTTGTACATGGAGTAAAGGCATACCATTTGTGTAATCATAAATTTACATAGGGTAATGTTGTTTGATTCATTCTGTTATTTTTCCATTCCCCCCCACCCATCCCACCCCTCTTTTCCCTCTATACAGTCCTTCCTTCCTCCATTCTTGCCCCTTTCCTAATCCTAACCCTGACCCTAACCCTAACACTAACCCCTCCCAACCACCATTATGTGTCATCATCTGCTTATCAGCAAGATCATATCATGCTAAGTGAGATAAGCCTATCTCAAGAAACCAAAGGACGAATGTCCCACAGATTTTGATATGATGAATCTTTGTTTTTGTTTACCTCTAAGAATTTTTTAATTTTCCTCCTGATATCTTCTGTTATCCATTCATCATACTATTCAAATTCAGCATATTATTTAATCTCCAGGTTTTGGAGTAGATAGTTTTTTACTCTGTCATTTTTTTCTAATTTCAATTCATTATGATCTGATAGAATACAAGGTAGTGTCTCTATATTCTTGTATTTGCTAACATTAGCTTTGTGGCATAAAATATGGTCTATTTTAGAGAAGGATCCTTGTGCTGCTGAGAAGAAAGTGTATTCACTCTTTGTTGGATGGTATATTTTATATATATCCATTAAGTCTGAAATATTGATTGTGTTATTGAGATCTATGGTTTCTTTGTTCAATTTTTTTTTGGAGGATCTGTCCAGTGGTGAGTGAGGCATGTTAAAATCACCTAGTATTATTGTGTTGTGGTCTATTTGATTTCTGGAATTGAGAAGAATTTGTTTGATGTACATGGATGAGCCATTGTTTGGGGCATAGATATTTATGATTGTTATGTCTTGCTGATTTATGCTTCCCTTAAACAGTATGAAATGTCCTTCTTTATCCCTTTTGACTAACTTTGACCTGAAGTCCACATTATCTGATAGGAGGATGAATACTCTGGTTTTTTGCTGTGTCCATGTGCATGGTATGTTTTTCCCCATCCCTTCACCTTTAGTCTGTGGGTATCTCTATGAGATGAGTTTCTTGCAGGCAGCATATTGGTGGATCTTTCTTTTTGATCCAATCTGCCAGTCTATGTCTTTTGATTGATGAATTCCGGCTATTAACATTCAGGGTTATTATTGAGAAATAATTTGTATTCCCAGTCATTTGGCTCATTTTTGTTTTTTTGACATGACTTTGTTTCTCCTTTATTTGGCTGTTCCTTTAGGGTAGTTCCTCCCTTTGCTGATTTACATCATGGTTTTTCATGTCTTCCTCATGGAATATTTTGCTGAGAATATTGTGTAGTGCTGGCTTTCTTTTTGTAAATTCTTTTAGCTTTTGTTTATCATGGAAGGATTTTATTTCATCATCAAATCTGAAGGTAAGTTTTGTTGGGTATAAGATACTTGGTTGACTTTCATTTTCTTTCAGAGCTTGAAAAATGTCGTTACAGGCCCTTTTACATTTTAGGGACTGGATTGAAAAATCTGCTAATATCCGTATTGGTTTCCCCCTGAATATAATTTGATTTTTTTCTCTCACAGTCTTTAAAAATTCTTTCTTTATTTCATATATTAGGTATTTTCAAAAATGTACCTTGGTGTGGGTCTATTGTAATTTTGTATATTTGGAGTCTATAAGCCTCTTATGTTTGATTTTCTTTCATTCTTCAGATTTGGGAAAAATTCTGATATTATTTCATTGAATAGATTGTCCACTCCTTTGGTTTGTTTCTCTATGCCTTCCTCAATCCCAAAAATTCTTAAATTTGACCTTTTCATGACATCCCATAATTCTTCTAGATTCTGTTCACAATTTCTTACCATCTTCTCTGTTTGGTCAACTTTGTTTTCAAGGCTAAATATTTTGTCTTCAATATCTGAGGTTCTATCTTCCAGGTGTTCTGTCCTATTGGTTATGCTTTCTATGGAGTTTTTAATTTGACTTATTGTTTCCTTCATTTCAAGGATTTGTTTGGTTTTCTTTTTCAATATCTCTAACTCTTTATTGAAATGATCTTTTGTTTCCTGCATTTGCTCTTTTAACTGTTGAGTGGTGCGATCATTCAATGCCTGCATTTGCTCTATCATCTCATCATTTGCTTCTCTGATCATTTTAATTATGTACATTCTGAACTCCCTTTCTGACATTTCTTCAGCCATGCTGTCATTGGATTTTATTGATGTAGCATCTAGGATTTTTAAAGACATTTTCTTCCCTTGTTTTCTCATATTGCTCAGGTATCTACTCCTCTAGTCTTGAAACTCTGAGATGTTACAGATTTCCTCTGTTGACTAATATTGTCTCTGTAGATTTCCAATAACTCACCTCCTAGCCTTCAGTAGCCTTAAGTCTTGGAGGAACTTGATAATGCAGTGTTCCCCAAGGAAGCTGCTCCTCTAGGGGTGGTGGCATTCAGGTGGGGTATACTCCCTGTCAGTGGGCAGAGGTGCCTCCACATGTTGACTGATGGTCAGCCAAAGGGGGACTAGACTGCAGACTGGTGCACATCTGGTCTGGGCCTGTGTCTCTGTTTCTACTGCCCTGGTGGGAAAACCTCGCCCAGTGGGGAAGACTCACCGAATGGGGAAGTTTCACTGAGCAGCTCTCCTCCAAGAAGTTCCCTTTGGTCCAGAACTACCACCTGGACTGGGCAACCCTCCTCTGCGATGATCTCAGGGGTCTGGTCCTACCGCCTGGGCTGGGTAGCCTGGCCCTGGGAGGGACTCCCTCACTGAATGGCCCTCCTTGGCTATGATCCCTGGGAACCAGAGCTACCGCCTGGGCAGGAAGCCTCACCCTGTGCCAAAGCCTCTTGCTGTGTGGCCCTCCTTGGGAAGCTGCCTGCAGTATGGTCCTGCCACCTAGGCCTGGGACCCTCACTCTGCACTGAAGCATTTTGCTGTGCAGTCCTCCTCTGAAATGCTCCCAGTTGACTGGGTTCACAGCTCCTGCGGGTCAGTCTCACTGGGCCACTCTACTCCATGAAGTTCCCTGCATTCTGGGACTACTGCCCCATCTGGGGAGAACACCCAGTGGGAGAGACTTACCCAGTGGCTCTGAGTTGGTCCCAAGTCTCTCAATACCTCCTCTGCTTGACACTTGGGTTCTGTCAAAGGTCCTCCAGCCTCCTGTATGTGTCTCAGGAAGGGAGCTGCCCTTCCAATGATGATGGCCACGCCCTGAGGAATAATTCAAAATGCCTGCACCAGCCTATAAAGAAACTGGGGAGCCCCAGCAAGGGTGTGCTGAGTCAGCACAGAGGTAATTGCAGTGTCCCTCAGCAGTAGGGGGGGCAGGGAGGTAGGCTCAGCAATGGCAATGGACCTCGGTGTGGGGGACAGGTGGGGTCGCTTGGTGATGGCGACCTTCCTCCGTGCGGGGGTCAGGCAGAGTGGCTTGCCCACCTGTTCACTCCACGATGGCAAACCACCTCAGCATGGGGGTTGGGCAGGCTAGCTCCCAGGTAGGCTAGCTCCGTGATAGCGACCTACCAGATGTTGGGGTCAGGCAGGCTGGCTCTCCCACCTGCTTGCTCTGCGATGGCAACCGACCTTCGCCGGGGCGGAGTCACTCTGTGATGGCACCCGACCTGGACGTGGAGGTTGGGTGGACTGGCTGCCCGCTGGCTAGCTCTGCCATGCAGGAAGGCTGGCTTGTCTGCCAGCTTGCTCCAAGATGGTGACCAAACTCAGTATGGGGGTTTGGCAGGCTGGCTTGCTGGTAGGGCAGCTCCACAATGCAGGCAGGCTGACTCCACCGCCAGCTTGTTCCGCGATTGCAATCGACCTCAGTGTGGTGGTCAGATGGGGCCCCCATAACAAATTTTATCCCAGGAGAGAGATCAGAAATCTAGTACATACAAAAACTCTTTCTTAATCTTTTTCACAGGTTGCAGTCAATGGGTTGGAGCACAGGATGTTATTTAGCCTAATCTGTCTCCCTTATCTCCATCATGAGGTCATCAATTTCAAGTAAATTTTCCATTGTCAATTGTACCCAGAGGCTCCTTTGGGACTTTCTCTTATACTAGCCATATTAATATGCAATGAAGGAGGCCCTTTCCATCCTTTTCTAAGGCTTCCTTGAAGATCCCTTTTCAGACACTGACTACAAAACACACGTTTGGCCTTAGTTCCTGCCTTTTTCTTTTCTGGGTACAGTTACTTATTCTGTCAGTTCCCCAGGCATTTAGTTTGATGGGATAATATTATAGCAAGAATTGCTTTGCCCTAGTGATAGATGTCTCCTGGCCAAATGGCGTGTCCTGTCAGATCTTAAAAAGGGAGATTATTCGTGTCCCCAGGTCATAAACTAACAATGTGGAAACCTAGTACCTGTTGTCAGCAGCTTCCATCCACCAGGAGAAAAGGGGCTGGAGGGCAGGGGAGAGGTTAGGTACTCCAGTTATTTTTTCTATAGTCCAGGCAACTTTTTTTGTTTTTTTGTTTTTTGTTTTTGTTCTGTTTTTGTTTTTTTTTTTTTCAGTTTAGGGCTGGCATCCTTGACCACAGTGAGATGATCTGTGGCTGCCTGGGATGGGATGAGAAATGATACTGGGGGTGCCAGCACTGGGCTTAAAAGACTTAAATCCTTTTTCTTAAACTTTTTATTTTGATGTCCTCTTATCCTTGTACACCAGAGGCAGTGCCTTTTGACACCTTTAATTTACTGCCTGACTGTTTAGACTCCTTATCACGCAACTGAACAAATGTGTGTACTTACAGAATCTCTTTCATATATTTTACCCCTGACTAAACAATTTAAGTTGTAAGATCATATAATTATCTATAAAACATGTGGAATAGTGATTTTATAGACATCCTTATTTTTATCTCATTCTAAGTCACATGAACTTAATTTTTTAGGGTATTTGAGAGTTAACCCTTGAATAATAAACATCTAAATGAAGACATCAGAAAGAAAACAGGGAGCAATAAATTTCAGTTAGACAAAACAGGACTAATTGGTTCAAGAGAAAGGATTTATTTATCATAAGAAAAACGTTGGACTCAGAAAAAGACAAAGACAGGGGATCCAAGATGGTGGACTAGAGGGAGGCTGTGTTCCTTGTTGCTCTGTAACTCCGGTTTTAAGCAGAGGATATCTGATTCTTGGTGAGGCAGTTTTGCTGCTTATCAATTCCCTGGTGTTTATCCCATTTGTCTGCTGTGATGACCTGCAGTCTGCCAGCATATCGACACCTTTTTTGAGTGCAGATTGCTCACTGTCAGGCACCTATCATCCGCCATTTACCTGCCTCTGGCCAGTCCATTGCCTGCCTTACACCAGTCTATCATCCAACACACGAGGTTCACCTCCTGATCGTCCGAAAAAAGACAGCAAACTGATCACTGACTGCCAGTGGAGCACCAGCTGCCTGCTGTTGCCTGGAAATTCACTGTTACAGTACCTGCAGGTTTGATTACACATGGCTGCCACCATTTTGAGACAACAGTCAGGCCCTGTAGGACCCCTGACCGGACTGACTGAGCCCTGTCTCCAGGATCCCTCAGCCTGACAGATCACTCCCTGCCTCTAGAAACCTCACATCAACTGACTGCTCCCTGCTGCCAGAACCCCCAGACCAACTGACTGCACCCTATCACCGGGACCCCAGACCGACTGATTGCACCAAACCTCCAGGATCCCACAACCAAACAAAACACACCAGACCTCCAGGACCCCTGCCTGACCAACCACATCCCGCCTCCAGGACCTCCAGCTGACCATGTCCACACCCTGAGCTGCAGCTCCCCATTTGCCAACACATTTCAAAGCCAGAGCGGCCACTTTGGACAATCCTGGAAGCTGTAGCTCGATCTTTAGGTGGGGCAAATCCCATCCTGATATGCCTGCTGGAGACTTGAGCTCATTGTCAGGTACCTCTCATGCACAAGGCTACTGAAAACTGGGAGGGTTCATTACTATATGACTGTTATACTGTGGATTTTCTTTATTATCCTTATTGAAAATATTTAAGTTTTTATTTCCTTAATTTTCTTGCTCTCTTTTCCTTTTGTTTACCTGTTCCCTCAGAGTCTCTTTCTCCCATTTTTGCATGCTAACATCCAATTTCTTCTGATTACACCCTCACATTTTCTATTATCTAGAACTTCTGTATAATCTTTTCTTAACCCATTAACAGCCACATTCTACATTCCTCTGCATCCTCTTTGTCCTCCATTAGAAACTGCAGACCTTATTGCAAAGCTGTTTGTTTATTGAAGATAATATTTTAACTCATTCTGTTTATTATGACAATTTTCTTATTGTCCTCATAGGGGCTATTTTGTCTAGGATTTCATAGTGTCTGAATTGGGCACTGCTAATATTGATCTCCCCTTAAAGAAAGGGTTTTGGAAACCTATAGGGCCACTATAAGCCTATAGGGGGAAATCTGCAATACCCCTGATCTGCACTGCTACAGGGGAAGATACATGAACAACATGAAAAAACAAGGGAAGAAAATGATCCAAACAAATCTAGATTCTATATTAATAGAATCCAATGACAGTATGTTAGAAGAAATGTCATAAAAGTACTTCAGATTATACATGATTAAGATGATTCATGAAGGAAAGGATGAGATTAGAGAGCAAATGCAGGCAATGAATGATAATACCAATAAGCTGAATGGGACACCTGCAGGAAGCAAGAGATAATTTCAACAAAGAGATACAGATTCTCAAAACAAAACAAATGGAAATCCTTGAAATGAAGGAGACAGTAAACCAAATAAAAAGCTCAATGGAAAGCATCACCAAAAGACTAGACCACTTGGAAGACAGAACCTCAGACAATGAAGACAAAATATTTAATCATGAAAATAAAGCTACCCAAACAGAGAAGATGGTAAGAAATCATGAACAGAATATCCAAAAACTATGGGACATCATGAAAAGACCAAATTTAAGATTTATTGGTATTGAGGAAGGCACAGAGATACAAACCAAAGGAATGAACAACCTATACAAAGAAATAATATGAGAAAATTTCCCAAACCTGAAGAATGAAGTGGAAAATCAAATACAAGAGGCTTACAGAACACCAAATGCGCAAAATCACAACACATCCACACCAAGGCACATTATAATGAAAATGCCTAACTTTCAAAATAAAGATAGGATCTTGAAGGCCGTGAGAGAAAAGCATCAGATTTATAGGGGGCGACCAATATGGGTAGCAGCCGACTACTCAGTCCAGACTCTAAAAGCTAGAAGGGCCTGGAACGACATATTTCAAGCTCTGAAAGAACATGGTTGCCAACCAAGAATCCTATACCCAGCAAAACTAACCTTCAGATTTAAAGATGAAATAAAATCCTTCCATGATAAACAAAAGTCAAAAGAATTTACAAATAGAAAGCCTGTGCTATAGAATGTTCTCAACAAAATTTTCCATGAGGAGGAAATGAAAAACAACAACAATGAAGTTCAACAAAGGAGGAATTACCTTAGAGACAAACCACTCAAAGGAGAAACCAAGCCAACTTAAAAACCAAAAATAAGCCAAATGACTGGGAATACAAATCATATCTCAATAATAACCCTGAATGTTAATGGCCTAAACTCATCAATCAAAAGACATAGACTGGCAGAATGGATTAAAAAGAAAGACCCAACAATATGCTGCCTGCAAGAGACTCATCTCATAGAAATAGACATCCACAGACTAAAGGTGAAAGGATGGGAAAAAACCTACCATGCACATGGACTTAGTAAAAACGCAGGGGTTTCCATCCCTATATCAATCAAAATGGAGTTCAATCAAAGTTAGTCAGAAGGGATAAAGAAGGACATTTCATACTGCTTAAGGGAACCATAAATCAGGAAGACATAATGATAGTAAATATTTATGCCCCAAACAATGGTGCATCCCTGTACATCAAGCAAATACTTCTCAATTTCAGGAATCACATAGACCACAACACAATAATTCTGGGTGATTTAACACACCGCTGTCACCACTAGATAGATCTTCCAAACAAAAATCGAACAAAGAAACCATACAACTCAATAACACAATCAATAACCTAGACTTCATAGACATATATTGAATATTCCATCAATCAACAAGCAGATTTACTTTCTTCTCAGCAGCACATGGAACCTTCTCGAAAATAGACCATATGTTATGCCACAAAGCAGTCCTTAAGAAATGCAAAAAAATAGAGATACTGCTTTGTGTTGTATCAGAACATAATGAACTGAGAGGAGAAATCAATGACATAATAAAAAACAGAAATTACTCCATCACCTGGAGACTAAATAATATGCTATTGAATGAAATATGGATAACAAAAAACATCAGGGAGGAGATAAAAAAAAATTCTTGGAGGTCAATGAGAATTATGATACAACATATCAAAATCTCTGGGACACTATGAAAGTGGTACTAAGAGAAAAATTCATTGCATGGAACGCATTCCAGATAAGAATGAAATGTCAAGAACTAAATGACCTAACATTACAGCTCAAAGCCCTAGATAAAGAAGAACAGAATAACAGCAAAAGTAGTAGAAGACAGGAAATAATTAAAATCAGAGCTGATATCAATGAAATTGAAACAAAAGAAACAATTCAAAGAATTGACAAAACAAAAAGTTGGTTCTTTGAGGAAAGTAAACAAAATAGACAAACCCTTAGCTACAGTAACAAAGAGGAGAGAGAAAATTCAAATTACTATAATTCATGATGAAAAAGGAAATATCATGACAGACACCACTGAGATACATAACATAATTAGAAGCTACTTTAAAAATCTGTATTCCAACAAAATAGAATCTACTGAAGACATTGACAAATTTCGAGAGACATATGCTCCTCTGAAATGGAACCAGGAGGACGTACACAATTTAAACTGATCAATATCAAGCAATGAAATAGAAGAAGCCATTAAAAACCTACCATCCAAGAAAAGCCCAGGACCAGATGGATTCTCAGCCAAGTTCTACAAGACCTTCAAAGAAGATCTCATTCCAATACTTCTCAAAGTATTCCAGGAAATAGAAAAGGAGGGTACCCTACCAAACTCATTCTATGAAACTAATATCACCCTTATATACAAACCAGGAAAAGACACATCAAGGAAAGAAAATCTTAGACCAATATCTTTGATGAATAGAGATACAAAGATCCTTAACAAAATATTGGCAAACCGTATACAAAGGCATATTAGAAAATCATGCACCACAATCAAGTGGGGTTCATCCCTGGAATGCAAGGATGGTTTAACATCTGCAAATCAATAAACGTAAACCATCATGTCAATAGAATTAAGGATAAGAATCATATGCTTATTTCAATTGACGCAGAAAAAGTATTCGTCAAAATACAACACCTCTTCATGCTCAAAATACTAGAAAAAATAGGGATAGTAGGAACAAACCTGAACATTGTAAACGCTATTTATGCTAAGCCGATGGCCAACATCATTCTTATTGGAGAAAAACTGAAACCATTTCCTTTAAAAACAGGAACAAGACAGGGATGTCTTCTTTTCACCACTTCTATTCAACATTGTCCTTGAAAATCTAGCCAGAGCAATTAGGCAGACTAAAGAAATTAAAGGAATACGAAAAGGAAAAGAGGAACTTAAGCTGTCACTATTTGCTGATGAAATGATTCTATATATAGAGGATACTAAAATCTCCTTCAGAAAACTTCTAGACCTCATCAATGAATTCAGCAAAATAGCAGGCTATAAAATCAACATGCATAAATCTAAAGCATTTTTATACACAGCGAAGAAACAGCTGAAAGAGAAATGGGGGAAACAACTAGATTTTCAATAGCCTCAAAAAAAATAAAATAAAATACTTGGGCGTCAATCTAACAAAAGAGGTGAAAGATCTCTACAATAAAAACTACAAAACATTGAAGAAAGAAATTGAGGAACATCTTAGAAGTTGGAAAGATATCCGGGTTCATGGATAGGCAGAATTAATATTGTAAAAATGGCCTTATTACCAAAAGTGCTATTCAGATTCAATGCAATTGCAATTAAAATCCCAATGACGTACCTTACAGAAATAGAGCAAGCAATCATGACATTCATCTGGAAGACTAAGAAACCCAGAATAGCTAAAACAATCCTTAGGAGGGAGAATGAAGCAGGGGATATCACAATACCAGAACTTCAACTATACTACAAAGCAATAGTAACAAAAATGGCATGGTATTGGCACCAAAATAGACATGTAGATCAATGGTGCAGAATAGAGGACATGGACACAAACCCAAATAAATACAATTTTCTAATACTAGACAAAGGTGCCAAAAATGCAATGGAGAAAAGATAGCCTCTTCAACAAATGGTGCTGGAAAAACTGGAAATCCATATGCAACAGAGTAAAACTAAACCCCTATCTCTCACCCTGCACCAAATCAACTGAAAATGGTTCAAGGGCCTCGAAATCAGACCAGAGAACTTTTATCTTATACAGGAAAATGTAGGTCCAAATCTTCACCTTATTGGCTTAGAATCAGACTTCCTTAACAGGATTCCCATAGCACAAGAAATAAAAGCAATAATCCACAACTGGGATAGATTCAAATTAAAAAGCTTTCTCTCAGCAAATGAAACTATCAGCAATGTGAAGAGAGAGCCTACAGAGTGGGAGAATATCTTTGCCACTCATACTTCAGATAGAGCACTAATTTCCAGAATTTATAAAGAACTCAAAAAACTCTACACCAAGAATACAAATAATCCAATCAACAAATGGGCTAAGGATATGAACAAACACTTCACAGAAGAAGGTCTACAAGCAATCAACAAACATATGAAAAAATGTTCACCATCTTTAGTAATAAGAGAAATGCAAATCAAAACTACACTATGGTTTCATCTCACCCCAAATAGAATGGCAATTATTAAGAATACAAGCAACAACAGGTGTTGTCGAGGATGTGGGGAGAAAGGTACACTCATACATTGCTGGTGGGACTGCAAAGTAAGTGCAGCCACTCTCGAAAGCAGTGTGAAGATTCCTTAGAAAACTTAGAATGGACCCACTATTTGACCCAGCTATCCCACTCCTTGGCCTATACCCAAAGGACTTAAAATCAGCATACTACAGGGATACAGCCACATAAATGTTCATAGCAGCTCAATTCTCAATAGCCAGACTGTGGAACCAACCTAGATGTCCTTCAATTGATGAATGGATAAAGAAACTGTGGTATATATATACAATGGAATATTACTCAGCTATAAAGAATAATAAAATCATGGCATTTGCAGGCAAATGGATAAAATTGGAGAATATCATGCTAAGTTAGATAAGCCAATCTCAATAATCCAAAAGGCAAATGATCTCACTGATAAGTGGATGATGACACACAATGGAGGGTGGGAGGGGGGCAAGAATGGAGGAAGGAAGGACTGTATAGAGGGAAAAAGAGGGGTGGGAGGGGTGGGGGGGAGGAAAAAATAACAGAATGAATCAAATATCATTACCCTATATAAATGTATGACTACGCAAATGGCATGCTGTTACTCCATGTACAAACAGAAACAACATGTATCCCATTTGTTTACAATAAAAATAAATTAAAATTAAAAAAAAGAAAACAGAAAAAGGCAAAGACTACAAAATGATGCAGTCATAATTACCTATGGAACAACTTTCTCAAGTATTTTCACACTCACACACACACTCAGGAATCTTAAAACACTATCTCCCCACTTTCAGAGTTTTCCATACTGACGACTTTCCTGCTGGAGTCCCTGATACCTGTGGACCCACTACAGGTGGCCATGGGAGGTTTAAAACACTGTCTCTCATCCATTCACACCAACACAGACACTTAAGAGTTTAAGCATTTCCTCCCCAGCCCTTTTTCCTTTGGGGTTCCTTACACTGCAGGCGCCCTCATGGGTAGCCAAGGGGGGTGTTCAGGCTCCCCTTCTGCCTTACCAACAGGCTTGTCTATGGTCCTCTTTCCCTGCGAACTTACCTCTTCCAGTAGACTACACAGGAGTTTGTCCTACTCTCCAGTGTGTTCAGGATGCCAGATGCCACTCTGGAGGTGCAGGCCCAGCAGGTGAAGGAGATCCCAGAATTCCCAGGTGGCACCAACCCATTCGGTCTGAGGGGCACTGCAGACTCTGGTGTGGAGCCCACCACAAATCCCTCATGGCTATCCCTTCTTGGCCAGTGAATGAAAATGATATGTAAACAACAAGATCGCACTTAGAATGTAGGAGAAACCAAACTTTTTTTTATGCCGGTAGGTCCAGAGGTTAGTACCACTCAAAATTCTAAGCCCTGATTCATAGTTTCTCATAATATTTATAGGTTATTTGACATCATCTTAGACCCATCCTATCATTGGGGCTTTTTCCTCCTTTTTCAAATAAGAATTCTAATCTATGTGGCTGAAGACCTGTGCAGGGTCTCTAACATAAAGGATGCTCACAGAACAGATAAGAAGATACAGCACTTTTCACAGACATCTATTACACTTCAAGAGTTAGTAGTCAGACACTTAAGGCAGTTATTGACATTGCAAACAGTAGGGAACCATGGTTAATTAGGCTTCCTGGAGAAAGGCTAAGAGAGGGAAGGGGAGCTGACCACTTCACAGGCTCTGGACTCTTCCTGCCACGTTTTTGTAATTTTATTTCACAACCTGGTCTGGTTTTGCCATCATAGTTATGAATGATACAAGGACATACGTGACCAGCCTGTCCCCTGCTATGGTCACATAGGGAGGCCGCTACATACTTAGTGTGCCATGCACCAAGCCTCTTCTGCCACTGTATAAACAAAATCAAACACACACTACACAGGGATTCACATTTCAGAGTTGATATTCAACACACGCACTTTGGCCACCCAGAGATCTTCTCTGCGGGGTGAGGTGCAGCTGTTTTGAGGCTGCTGCAAAGACACCTGGAGTCCTTTTCCCCATATGAGACTGATGCTGGTGCCACCAAAGCCATTGCTGTTCCCTGGTGGTCACCTGGAGCTCTTCCCTCTGGGTGTCACTGAAACTGCAGCCACAGTCACCACCACTGCTGCTGACACCACTGATGACTACAGCTTCTGCTGACCTCCTGCCTGCTGCCATTGGCCTCTGCCACTACCACTTCCACAGCTGCCCAGAGGTCCACTGACAGGAAGACTCCAGGTATGGTTGCACATGTGCACATCCATTTTAAGACATCGGACAAAGCTTGGGGTTTGCTGGGCTGCTGGTGGTTTTGCTGCCACTGCATCTTGGGGTGTAGTAGCCACTCTCTGGGGACACCAGTCAGACCTGGAGGTTCACTATCTGGGTGCCCACTAGATTTCCTGCACCTTGGCTTCTCCAACTGGGAGTGTGGCTTGCCTGCATCTACTTACTGTCTTTCAGGGTTGCTCATCCAAGGTGCTCTCCCTCCAAATTTCAGTGGCACTGAGACCTTGGACAACAATGTGGTAGAACTCAGGAAAACTGAGGCCCAGATTGGTGGGATAGTGACTGGGTCTGCCAGGGCCTATCTGGGCCAGACAGTCTTGTGTAAAGTCAGAGACAGGGCTGAGAAGTTTTTGAACATGGGCACAAACGGTTGTTCTATTTTTCACTGAGATTTATTTTATTTTTATTTTCCTCCTCTCTGGCATCTCCAGCATATTTGGAGCAGGGTGCTTTTTGTGCATCAGTTTGTTGAGGACAGTGATATACTCATGGTGTTTTGTAGATCTACTGTACATTCTTACATTCTTAATTTGTTTTCTCTTCATATGTATTCTTCCTCTTGCTTCTCTGTCTTCCTGGATTCCCTTTCTACCTTTTCTCCACCTAAGAACCAATCTCTATTGGTTCCTCTTCCACACTTCCTGTGGATTTTTGCTTCTAGGTGCTCTTTCTCCCTCATGAAAACCATGTCCTGCACTGTTTTTCTTCTTTATGTGTTCACTATTTTAGATTGTAAATCAGGCAACTTTTCTGATTTTATTGTAGACAGTCACAGAACTCATCATTGCTGTTTATATTGAGAGGGCACTGGACACCTTGGTGGGAGCTATGAGATTTGAGGCTCCATATTGTTTGCACAGGGTGCTATGGATATTGGTCTCCCTCATAAAGTGGGATACTAAAATCTTCAATGAAAATATAGGTCTACAGGATAGAATGTGTACTGCCTCAGATCCACAAAACTAGATGGGAAAACACACAAGCAATGTGCAAAAACAAAAGAAAAAAATGCCACAAAAAAACCAAGATGTCCCAATAGGAAAGTTCACTTATAACACAGTAAAAGAAATATCCAAGAATGAGTTTAGAAATATACATATTTAATCTGATCTTTGAAGTAAAGAATAGTATAGAGAGTGAAATCAAAGAGAAAATACAGGAAGTAAAAGATCACTTCTTAAAGAGTTTGAGATTGTGAAAAAAATAGCACAAATCCTTGAAATGAAGGAGTCAATAAATCAAATTATAAATTCAATGGAAAGCATCACCATCAGACTAGACCATTTGGAACACAGAACCTCAGACAAGGAAGATAAAATATTTAGTATTGAAAATAATATTGACCATGCAGAGAACATGGCAAGAATTTATGAACAGAACCTCCAAGAATTATGGGATAACATGAAAAGGTCAAATTTAAGAACTATCAGGAAAGATGAAGAAGCCAGAGATACAAACCAAAGGTATGAACAATTTTTTCAATGACATATCAGAAAATTTCCCAAGTCTAAAGAATAAAATGGAAAACCAAATACAGAAAGATTACAGGACCCCAAATGTAAAAAATTACAGCAGACCCACACCAACACACATTATAATGAAAATGCCTAAAATACAGAATAAGGACAAAATCTTAAATGTCATGAAAGGGGGAAAAAAAACAAGTCATATATAGGAGAAAACCAGTTCAGATCTCAACTGCTTTCTCAACCCAGATCCTCATAACCAGGAGGTCATGGAACAACATATTTCAAGCTCTGACAGAAAATGGATGCCAACCAATAATTTTACATCCAGCAAAATTAAGTTTCAGATCAGAAGATGAAATAGCCATGTTCCACGATAAACAAAGGTTGTAAGAATTCACAATTAGAAAACCTGCACTACAGAAAATTCTCAAGAAATTTTTCCATGAGGACAAAGTGAAGAATAAAGTAAAAACCAGAAAAGGGAGGGACTACACTAAAGGAATAGTCAAAGGAGACTCTAAATCAAATTAAAAGCCAGAATTAAATGAAAATGATCAGTCATATCTCAGTAATAGCCTTGAATTTTAATGGTTTAAACTCTTAAAAAGAAAGAGAATTGCAGATGACATTTTATAAAAGACCCAAAAATATACTGTCTTCAAGAGACTCACTTCAAGGGCAAAGACATCCACAGCCTAAAAGTGAAAGGATGGGAAAAAACATATCACTCTTATGAGTTTTGTAAACAGGAAAGGTTTCCATCCTATCAGAAAAAGCAGACTTCAAGCCAAAGTTAATCAGAAGGAACAAAGAAGGTCATTTCATTCTATTGAAGGGAATTACACATCAAAAGACATAACAATTGTAAATATTTATGCCCCAACAAATGGAGCACGTGTGCACAGCAAACAAATCCTTCTCAATTTCAAGAATCAAATAGACCACAACACAATAATACTAGGTGACTTTAGCACACCTCTCTCACTACAGGACAGATCTTATAAACATAAATTAAGTAGAGAAATTGTAGAACTAAATAATGTAATTAATAATTTAAATTTAATAGAGATACATAGAATATTTCATCCATCAATGATCTAAAATAGATCATATCTCATGCTACAAAGCAACTCTTAGGAAATACAAAAAAGTGGAGATAATACCCTGCATTCTACCAGAATATAATGGACTGAAATTAGAAATGAATGATTCAATATAAAATACAAGCTACTCTTACAAGTGGAGATTAAATAATACATTACTGAATAATGAATGGACAATAGAAGAAATGAAGGATGAAATGAGAAAATACTTAGAGGTAATTGAGAATACCAATACAACATAACAAAACCTCTGGGACACTATGAAGGTAGTACTAAGAGGAAAAGTCATTGCATTGAGTTCATATATGAAAATAATAAAAAGTCAATAAATAAGTGACTTAACATTACATCTCAAAGCCCTAGAAAAAGAAGAACAAATTAGCACCAGAAGAAGCAGAAGACAGGAAATAAATGGCATCATGAAATTGAAACAAAAGAAACAATTGAAAAAAATGAGAAAGCAAAAAGCTGGTTCTATGAAAATAATAAATAAAATTGATAACCCCCCTAGCCACACTGAAGAAGAGAGAAAATAAAAACTGCTAAAATATGTGATGAAAAAGGAAATATCACAATGGACACAACTGAAACACAGAAGATAATTAGAAACTATTTTGAAAATTTATACTCAAATAAAAGAGAAAATCTCAAAGACATCAACAAATTTCTAGAGACATACGACCTACCTAAACTGAATCAGAAGGTCATACATGATTTCAATACAACAAATTCAACTAGTGAAATAGGTAGCACCATTAAAAGTCTACCAAATAAGAAAACCCCAGGACCAGACAGATTCTCAACCAAGTTCTACAAGACCTTCAAAGAAGAATGAACAAAAATACTACTCAAATTATTCCATGAAAAAGGAAAGGAGGGAACCCTTCCAAACTCATTGTATGAGGCTAATATCACCTTGATGCCAAAACCAGTCAAAGACACATCAAGGAAAGGAAACTGCAGGCCAATATTCATGATGAACATAGATGCAAAAATTCTCAATAAAAGTCTGGCAAATCACATACAAAAACATATTTAAAAAAACAGTGCACTCCAACAAGTGGGGTTCACCCCAGTGATGCAGGGTTGTTAGAACATATGGAAATCAATAAATAGAACTCATCATTTCAATAGCTTAAAACAAGAAACATATGATCATCTCAATAGATGCAGAAAAAGCATTTGACAAAATGCAACACCACTTCATGTTCAAAACACTAGAAAAACTAGGGATAGTAGAATCATACCTCAACATTGTAAAATCCATATATGCTAACCCAAGGTCAATATCATTCTAAATGGAGAAAAATTGAAAACATTCCCTCTAAAAACTGGAAAAAGACAGGGATGCCTTCTTTCACCTCTTCTATTCAACATTTTCCTTGAAAATCTAGCCAGAGAAATAAGACAAAAGAAAGAATATAAGAGTATACAAATAGATAAAGAAGAACTCAAATTCTCACTATTTGCCAGTGATATGACTCAATATTTAAAAGATCCAAAAATACATCAAAAAACATTCAGAAATAATAAATTCAGCAAAGTAGCAGGATATAAAATCAATATCCACAAATCAAACACATTTCTACGCATCGGTAATGAATTCACTGAAAGAGAAATAAAGAGCACTACCCCACTCACAATCATCTCAAAAATGAAATAAAATACTGCGGAGTCATTCTAATGAAAGAGGAGAAACACTTCTACAATTAAAACTACAGAACACAGAGATAGAAATTGAAGAAGACCTTAGAAGATGGAAAGGCCTCCCATGCTCCTGGACAGGCAGAATTAATATTGTTAAAATGGTCATAATACCAAAAGTGTTATACAGATTCAATGCAATTCCTATTAAAATACCAGTGACATTATTCATAGAAATAGACAAAGCAATCATGAAATTCATTTGGAAAAATAAGAGGCCAAAATAGCCAAAGCAATACTCAGCAAGAAAAGTGAAGCAGGAGGCATCACAATACCAGACCTCGAGCTATACTACAGAGCAGTAGTAATAAAAACAGCATGGTAATGGCACCAAAACAGACATGTAGAGCAATGGTACAGAAGGCACAGAGACAAGCCCACATAATTGCAGTTTTCTCATCCTAGGCAAAGGTGCCACAAACACTCACTGCAAATGATAGCTTATTCAACAAAAGGTGCTGGGAAAACTGGAAAGCCACATATAACAAAATGAAATTTAACCTCATCATGCACAAAACTCAACTCACTGTGGATCAAAGAATTAGGCACTAGAACAGGGAACCTGAGACTATTAGAAGAAAAAGTAGGCCCAAATCTTTACCACTTTGGCCTAGAATTTGACTTCCTTAATAAGATTCTGATAGCACCAGAAGTCAAGTCAAGAATGGATAAATGGATGGACTCAAACTAAAACGCTCTTGTCAGTAAAAGAAACAGTCAATAATGTAAAGAGAGAGCCCATATATTGGGAGAAAATCTTTACCACATGCACCTCAGATAAAGCATTAATCTCTAGGCTATATAATGAACTCAAAAACCTTAACACCATAAAAACAACACAATCAATAAATGGGCTAAGGAACTGAGCAGACACTTCAAGGAAGAAATACAATCAATCAACAAATATATGAAAAAGTGGTCAACTTCTCTTGCAATTAGAGAAATGCAAATCAAAACTACTCTAAGATTTTATCTTACTCCAATCCGAATGGCAATTATCAAGAATAAATGTAACAATATGTGTTGGTGTGGATGTGGGGGGAAAGGTACACTCATACATTGTTGGTGGGACTGCAGATGGATGCAACCACTTTGGAAAGCAATATGGAGATTCCTAAGAAAATGTGGACTGGAACCACCATTTGACCCAGTTATCAAACACCTCGGTTTATAACCAAAGGAGTTAAAATCAAGAGTGACACATCCACATCCATATTTATAGCAGCTGAATACACCATAGCTAAACTATGGAACCAACAATGATGCCCCTCAACATATGGATAAAGAAACTGTGATGTATATGTCTATGATGGAATATTACTCAGCTTTAAAGAGGAATGAAATGATGGTATGTGCTGGTAAATGGATGGAGTCAGACAATATCATTCTATATGAAATAATCCAAAACCAAAAACCCAAAGACCAAATGTTTTCTCTGATATGCAGAAGTTGATTCACAATAGTGGGAGTTAGGGAAGAATAGAGTTACTTTATATTAGATACAGGTGAAGGAAGGAAGGAGAAAGGATATGGAGGGAGGAAGGATAGTAGAGTGAAACAGACATTATTGTCTGTATATGTATGGCTGCATGATCTATGTGATTCTATAATATATATAATCAGAAAAAAGTGAGATTACACTCCATTCATGTATGATCTTTCAAAATGTATAAATACATTTTACTGTCATGTACAACTAATTAAAACAAATAAAAAATAATTGAAAATTTAAAAAAGAAAACTACACAAAATAAAATTCTACAATCATAAAAAAATGAGTTGATATTCAAGAAGAATTTTATGGCTTGAAATGGTCTGCTTTAAAATAATGTAATACATTCCTTTCCCTCGAAGACATATTCTCCAAAGGCAACCTCAAAAATCACCACAAAATAGGTTTTTTGAAGAAAAGAAATTTGCTTTTACCCTCGGGTGTCTGGAGTATGAACCCAGTGGCCAGCATGCTGGGGCTCCAGGGAGCACAGTCTCTGGAAAACAGGAGGTACCTTCTTACTGTTCCCAATTGTCCACCTGCAGAGAGGGGCTAGAATCTACAGCTTTTCCTATAAGGACAATAATCCCACTGGTCCAGGACCCAAATTTATTACCTCATTCAACCTTAGGTATGTCCATGAAAGTTCTATTTCCACATCCTGTAACATTTGGGGCTGGGTGTCTACATTTGAATTTCATGCACACAAACATTTTGTGGGTTTTTTTTTACCTGAAAATGGAGGGGAGGGATATACCTTACCTAGAGCAATGATTTCACAATATATTGTGCTTTCACAGTAGATGGAATAATCCTTGCACAATGCAATCTTTTTCTTGATTAATATAAATCAAGAGAGACAAAAAATAAATTAATGAGGTACAATGCAGAAAAATTGTTAGGGTTACACTCAAACCTACCTGTACATGCATGCATCTGGTGCTAAAAAGCATACAGAGGAGTATGAGAAAGAAGCCCAGGGGACCTCTGCCAAACCCCATAGGAACATTCTTAGGGATGGACCTGAATAGCACTGCTAAGACTGTGCACCAACATTTGGCACCTGAGTTAACAAAATATATCAACTGATAGAAAAGTAAAACACTTTCTCTATTGATATAAATAGGATCCCAAGTTCTGAACTGCAACATCTATGTGTCCAGCATAAAAATCAAACATCACTAAGGAAACAAGTTTGAATATTTTCCTAGTGTTAGAGGTGGTTTACACAAAACCATCAAAGTATTAAACATTGTAATTGAACATACACCTTCCACTCAGAGGCCTCCATGGTCAGATGTGGCCTGGCACTGAGGTTTGTGAGTCCCAACCCAGACATTTCCTTCTGTTGAGACTGGGACCCTGCATAAGACAGGGCCTGATAGGCTGAATTCTGTGGTCATGGGGTTGGTCCTGACAGACTGAATTCTGTGGTCATGGGATTGAAGTTTGAGCCACAAAATCTCCCCTTGCAAGAAAGAACATCAATCAATACACACCCAACGATGGATCAACAAATCAGTTCCAATTACTTGTGACCAAACTGAAAGGAGAACTACAAAAATGCTCAAACTAGCTAACAAATTTTTCAACCCAGCAGTAAAGACACTTGTTCATATTTGAAAGGAGAATGTAAGCCAAGGAATAGAAGGTATATTGAATATCAAAGGGAAGGAATAGTGTTCATAAACACAGGAACCAAAATTTATAATTTATGATTTATAATTCCATGAATGTTCTCAGTAGAAGAAACAATGACAATTGATAAAGTCAGTGTGCTGGCAGAGATCAGCAAGTAGCACCCAGTGAGAACAACATACAGTGCTTGAAGAGAAAAGAAGAAATCTCTCCCCTTAGGACAAAACCAAAAGATTCCATCAATACATCAGAGTAGCAGAAGAAAAGAGGAAGAAATATGGGGGTGAGAAAAATTATAACAACACAATACTTGAAAACTTGAAAGTTTCATGAGACACTTAAACCAACTCAACCAGCTGAGCTCATTAACAGGATGACTTGAGAACATTCACACTTAGGCATACGAGTTTCATTGGTGAAGTATAATTGTATGAAACAGTGAAATTCATTTTGATATGTTTGCCAATGCACATCACATAATTTAGTCAGTTTTATTGCCCACTACCTCACCTTGCACCCCAATTATTTTCATCCTTGAATCTACTTTTCTCCTTCTAGTTTTCATGAAATCCCTTTTGTTCTTCCTTCTATCTTCAACTTATGAGAGGACACATAGGACCCTAACTTTTTCAGTGCGGTTTATGTCACTTAACATGATGTTCCCTTCCTCCATCTATTTTCCTGCCAAAGACATAATCTTTTTCTTCTTTATGGCCCAGAAAATTCCCACATGATTATCTCAAAAGATGCAGAAAAATAATTTGACACAGTCCAACATAATTCATGCTTAACACAAGAGAATCTAGATAGACATGGAATTTACCTTAACATTGTAAAAATTACACCCAAGGCCAACATCATACTAAACACAGGAAAACTGAAAGCATTTCTTCTAAAAGCAGAAATAAAACAAGAAAATCACTATCACCACTCCTTTTCAGCATACTTCTTGAAACTCTTGGCAGAGCAATCAGACAAGAAAAGGAAATTAAGGTGACATAAATAGAATAATTAACTATATGAAAAATATAAATAAATGTATAAAAAGAACCAAATTTTCTTTTTGCTAATATCCTGATATTATGCTGGCAAGAATGTGGGGAAAAAAGTAGTCTAATACATTGTTGGTGACACTGCAAATTATTACACTCATTCTAGAAAGCAGTATGGAGAGTCCACTAAAAAGTAGGGTGGAGCAAATATGTGGCCCAGGTATCCTACTCCTTGGTATTTATCCCAAAGTTCTGCTTATTATAGTGATAGAGCCACATCTATATTTATATCACTGCAATTTAAAATAACCTGGCTATGTAACCAGCTTGGGTGCTCATCAACAGAAAAATGGAGAAAAATATGTGTGTGTGTTCACACTGGAGTTTACTCAGCAATAAAGAAATGAAATTGTGGAACTGCCAGTAAATGGAAGAAACTGCAGGACATCATGCTGGGCAATGTAAATCAGACTCAGAAAGTCATTGGTCAATGGTTTTCACTCATGTGCAGGAGCTAGAGCAAAATGGAAGCTGGAGGGAGGAAATACAAGAAAATGGAAAAGAGACCAGTGAAGTGAAAAAAGAGAATTGAGGGGGAGAAATGAGGGACATAAAAGAGAGGAACAATGGAATGAAATCAATGAAACTATCCTATGTACACATATGAATGTGCCACAGTGAATTTCATATATATATATATCTGTTTGCATGATTTTTAAAAATGTATAAACAGAAGAAAGGTCAGTAGAATAGGGAAAATTGGACTGTGCAAGGGAGGACAGGAGAGAAAGGGGAAGTACTGGGGAAGGAATTTCAGCAAATTATGTTCCATCCTCATAATTCTGTCAAAAAATGTCCCAAATTACATGTACATATAGTGCAAAAATATAAATTTGTAAAACATATAATAGTGTACCATGATCAAATGCATTTCATCTCTGGGATGCAAGGTGGTTTTATCACTTGTAAATCAATAAATGTGATTCACCACACAAATAGAATGGAGGACAAAAACCATATGTCATCTCAATAGATACAGTAAAATCATTACCAATATCCAGTATACATGCGTGTTTAAAATGCTAGAAACACTAGTGAGAAAGGAACATATATGAACATTCCAAAGATGACATAGGAGAAATTCAAAGCCATCATGCAGAATAAAAATAATGCAAATATTTCCTCTGACATCAGGAAAAACACAAGCATGTCCACTGTCCATATGCATACTCAATTCACTTCCTGAAAGTCTAGCTGGAGCAATCAGATAGAAAAGGGAAATTAAGCAGTACAGGAAGGAAAAGTGGTCAAATTATCACTGTTTGCTGATGACATAATCCTGTAATTTGAAGATCCAAAAACCACCTCAAAAACACTTGAACAGATCAAGAAATTTAGCAACTAGCAGGACACAAGATCAACATACAAAAATTGGTAGCTTTACTGTTCTCCAATGAAGAACTCTCTGAGAAACAAACCAAGAAAACTATCCTGTTCACAATAACTTCAACAAAAAAACATTAATAAAATATTTGGAAAACATCTAATCAAGTGGGTAAAAGATCTCTACAATGAAACCTGTAGAACCTCGAAAGAAGAAACTGAAGAATGTCATAGAAATGGAGAGACCCCCAGGCTCATGGATAGGCAGAATTAGCATTGTCAAAAAGACCATGCTACCAAAAGTGTTATACAGACTCAGTGCAATTCCTATTAGAATTCCAATGATATTCTTCATACAAATAGAAAAGGCAATCATGAAAGTCATTTGGATAAAGAGATCCAGAATACCCAAGGCAATCATTAGAAGAGTCAAGAAGGGGGCATGACAATACCAGATCTTAAAATATACTACAGACAAGAATAAAAAAAAAAAGGCATGGTATTGGCACCAAAATTGACATGTACACCAATGGTACAAAATAGAAGACACAGAGACAAACCCACATAAATATGGCTATCTCATACTAAACAAAGGTGCCAAAAACGTACATTGGAGAATAGATAGTCTATTCAACAAATGGTTCTGGGAAAAATGGAAATCTACACATAGCAAAATGAAATTAAACCTTTATCTCTCACCCTGCACAAAAAAACAACCCAATGTGGATCAAAGACTTAGGCACTAAAACAGAGACCCTGTGCCTAATAGAACAAAAACTAGGCCCAAATCTTCATCATGTCAGTTTAGCACCTGACTCCCTTAATAAGACTTCTAAAGTGCAAGATGTAACACTAATAATCAGTAAATGGGATTAATTCAATCTAAAAAGTTTATTCTCAGCAAAGAAACAATCAACAATTTGAAGAGAGAAACTACAGAATGAGAACAAATCTTACCACCCCCACTGCAGAAAGAGCACTAATCTACAAGATACATACAAAACTCCAATTTCTTAACACAAAAAAATCAAATAACCCAATCAATAAACGGGCTAAGGAACTGAACAGACATTTCACAGAAGAAAAAATACAAATTGATCAACAAATGTGAAAAAATGTTCATCATCTCTTGCAATAAGAGAAATGCAAATCAAAACTAAGATTTCATCTGACTCCTGTCAGAATGGGAGTTATCAAGAATACAAGTAATAATAAGTGTTGGTGAAGATGTGGGGGGAAGGTACACTCATATATTGTTGGTAGGACTGAAAAATGGTGAAACTCTGGAAAATAGAAAAAATGATGAAATGCTCTGGAAAGCAGTATGGAGATTCCTAAGAACACTTAGAATGGACTCACCATTTGACCCAGCTATTCCTCTCTGTGGTTTATACCAAAAGGACTTTATCAGGATACTGTAGTAACACAACAACATCAGTGTTTACAGCATCTCAATTCACAATAGGTCAACTATGCAACCAAACTAAATGCCCTTCAAAAGATGAATGGACCCCTGTAGGCAGGCCCAGACTGCAGGAAGATTCTTGGAGCAGGGTCAGCCAGCAAGAGGCTTCTGTGCACAGCCAGGCTCCCCCATCCACACAAAACTAGGCTCCCCTGGCCTGGGCAGCAGCTTGGACACAGGCCCAGACCAGACATGCCCCATACTGCAGTGTAGTTCCCCTTTGGTTGACCATCGGTCAACAAGTGGAGGCACATTTGCCCACTAGCAGGGAATATAACCCACCTGTAGGCCACCACACCTAGAGGGGCAGCTTTCTTGTGGAACCCTGTATTATCAAGTTTCTCCAAGACTTCAGGCTACTGAAGGCTAGTAGGTGAATTATCAGAAATCTACAGGGACACTATAAGCCAATAGAGAAAATCTGCAATATCTCAGAGTTCCACTAATATCTTACCAATATGAGAAAACAAGGGAAGAAAATGTCCCAAACAAACCTAGATGCTGCATAAACAAAATGCAATGATAACATGGCAGAAGAAATGTCAGAAAGGGAATTCAGAAAGTACATAATTAAGTGATCAGGGAAGTAAATGATGAGATGAAAGAGCAAATGCAGGCATTGAATGATTGCACCAATCAACAGTTAAAAGAGCAAATACAGGAAGCAATAGATCATTTCAATAAAGAGTTAGAGATATTGAAAAAAAAAAAACAGAAATCCTTGAAATGAACGAAACAATAAACCAAATTTAAAACTCCACAGAAAGCATAACCAATAGGATAGAACACCTGGAATACAGAACCTCAGACATTGAAGACAAAATATTTAACCTGGAATACAAAGTTGACCAAACAGAGAAGATGGTAAGAAATCATGAACAGAATCTCCAAGAATTATGGGATATCATTAAAAGGACAAATTTAAGAATTATTGGGGTTGAGGAAGGCTTAGAGAAACAAACCAAAGGAATGAACAATCTATTCAATGACATAATATCAGAAAATTTCCCAAATATGAAGATTGAAATGGTAAATCAAGGACAAGAGGTTTATGAGACTCCAAATATACAAAATTATAACAGACACATACCAAGACACATTATAATGAAAATACCTAACATACAAAACAAAGACAGAATTTTAAAGGCTGCGAAGGAAAGAATCAAATTACATTCAGGGGGAAACCAATATGGATATCAGCAGATTTTTCAATACAGACCCTAAATGCTAGAAGGGCCTGAAACAACATTTTTCAAGCCCTGAAAGAAAAGGGATGCCCACCAAGAATCTTATACCCAGCAAAACTAACTTTCAGATTTGATGATGAAATAAAATCCTTCCATGATAAACAAAAGCTTAAAGAATTTACAAAAAGAAAGCCAGCATTACAGAATATTCTCAGCAAAATATTCCATGAGGAAGACATGAAAAACAAAGAAGCAAATCAGCAAAGGGAGGAACTATCCTAAAGTAATAGCCAAATAAAGAAGAAACCAAGTTGAGTCAAAAAACAAAAAAGAGCCAAATGACTGGGAATACATATCATTAACAGGATTAATTGACATTCAATAATAACCCTGAATGTTAATGGCCTGAACTCATCAATCAAAAGACATAGACTAGCAGATTGGATTTAAAAAAAAGATCCAACAATATGCTGCCTGCAAGAGACTCATTTCATAGAAAGAGATACCCACAGATTAAAGGTGAAAGGATGTGAAAAACAAACCATGCACATGGATTCAGCAAAAAAGCCAGAGTATCCATCCTCATGTCAGATAATGTGGACTTCAAACCAAAGTTAGTCAGAAGGGATAAAAAAGGACATATCATAGAGTTTAAGGTAAACATAAATCAGCAGGACATAACTATCATAAATATCTATGCCCCAAAATTTGGCTCATCCATGTACATCAAACAAATCCATCTCAATTCCAGAAATCAAATGACCACAGCAAAATAATACTAGGTGATTTGAACACACCTCACTCACCACTGGACAGATCCTCCAAGCAAAAATTGAACAAAGAAACCAAAGATATGAATAGCACAATTAATAATTTAGACTTAATGAACATTTATAGAATATACTATCCAACTAAGAGCGAATACACTTTCTTCTCAGCAGCACATGGATTCTTCTCTAAAATAGACCATATTTTATGCCACAAAGCTAATGTAGCAAGTACAAGAAGATAGAGATACTACCTTGTATTCTATCAGATCATAATGGATTGAAATTAGAAATAAGTGACAGAGTAAAAACCAGAAACTACTCCAACACCTGGAGGTTAAACAACACTCTATTATACAATGAATGCCTAACAAAACATCAGGAGGGAAATAAAAAATTCTTAGACGTGAATGAGAACAAAGACACATCATATCAAAATCTCTGGGACACTGTGAAAGCAGTACTTAGAGGAAAATTTATTTCATGGAGTGAAATCAATAAAAGAAGAAAAATCAACAAATAAACGACCTAACGCTATAGCCCAAGGCCTAGATAAAGGAAAATAGAGCAACACCAAAAGTAGTAGAAGACAGGAAATAGTTAACATCAGAGCTGAATTCAATGATTTTGAAACTTTAGAAACAATTTAAAAATTGACAAAATAAATAGTTGTTTCTTTGAAAAAATAAACAAAACTGATAAACCCATAGCCACACTAACAAAGAGGAGGAGAGAGAAAACTCAAATTACTAAAATTTGGAATGAACAAGGAAATTACACGACAGACACGATTGAAATACAAATCATAATTAGAAGCTATTTTGAAAATCTCTGCTCCAACAAAATATCAAAAGGTTTCTAGAGACATATGTATTACCTAAACTGAACCATATGTATTACCTAAACTAATTCAGAATTTAAATAGATCAACTTCAAGTAATGAAATAGAAGAAGTCATCAAAAGCCTAGCAACAAAGAAAATTTTGGGAACAGATGGGTTCTCAGCCAAGTTCTACAAAACCTTTAAAGAAGAGCTCATTCCAATACTTCTCAAAGTATTCAATGAAATAGAAGAGAAGGGAAACCTCCCAAACTCACTCTATGAAGCCAATATCACCCTGATACCTAAACCAGACAAAGACGCATTGAGGAAAGAAAATTTCAGGCCAATATCCTTAATGAATATCGATGAAAAAATTCTCAACAAAATTTTAGCAAATTGTGTACAAAAACATTAAAAAGACAGTGCACCATGATCAAGTGGGTTTTATACCAGAGATTCAAGGTTGGTTCAACATCCGGAAATCAATAAAGGTAATTCACCATATCAACAGACTTAAAGTCAAGAATCACATGATCATTTCAATAGATGCAGAAAAAGCATTTGACAAAATACAGCATCCCCTCATGGTCAAAACTCTAGGAAAAATAGGGGTAGTGGGAACAATCCTTAACATTGTAAAGACCATCTATGCTATGCCCATGCCAATATCTTTCTAAATAAAAAACTGAAAGCATTCCCCCTAAAAACTGGAACAAGGCAGGAATGCCCTATTTCACCACTTCTATTCAACATTGTCCTTGAAACTCTAGCCAGAACAATTAGACAGACCAAAGAAATTAAAGGAATATGAATAGGAAAAGAAGACCTCAAACAATCCCTATGTGCTGATGACATGATTATGTTTTTAGAGGAACCAGAAAATTCCACCAGAAAGCTTTTAGAACTCATAAGTGAATTCAGTAAAGTAGCAGGTTATGAAATCAATGCTCATAAACCTAATGCATTTTTATACATAAGTGATGAATCCTCAGAATGAGAAGTTAAAAAAATGATCCCATTCACAATGACCTCAAAAAATTATACTTGGGAATTAATCTAACAAAAGAGGTGAAAGACCTCTACAATGAGAACTTCACAACACTAAAGAAAAAGTTAAAGAATACCTTAGGAAATGTAAAGATCTCCCATGTTCTTGGATAGGCACAACTAATATTGTCAAAATGGCCATACTACCATAAGTGTTATACAGATTCAATGCAATTCCAATTAAAATTCCAATGATGTTCCTTACAGAAATAAAGCAAGCAATCATAAAATTCATCTTGAAGAATATGAGACCCAGAATAGCTAAAGCAATCCTTAGGAGGAAGAGTAAAACAGGGGCTATCACAATACCAGAACATCAAATATACTACAAAGCAATAGTAACAAAAATGGCATGGTATTGGTACCAAAATAGAAAGGTAGATCAATGGTACAGAATAGAGGACACGGACACAAACCCAAATAAACACAATTTTCTCATATGAAAAAAAGGTGCCAAAAATATGCAATGGAGAAAAGAGAGCCTCTTCAACAAATGGTGGTGGGAAAACTAGAAATCCATATACAGCAGAATGAAACTAAACCCCTATCTCTCACCCTGCACAAAAATCAGCTCACAATGGATCAAAGACCTTGGAATGAGACCAGAAACCCTGCATCTTATAGAAGAAGAAGTAGGTTCAAATCTTTGACATGTCGGCTTAAGATCAGATTTCCTTAACAGGACTCCAATAGCACAAGAAATAAAAGCAAGAATCAGTAACTGGGACAGATTCAAACTAAAAAGTTTTCTCTCAGCAAAGGAAACTGTCAACAATGTGAAGAGAGAACCTACAGAGTGGGAGAAAATCTTTGCCACTCATACTTCAGATAGAACACTAATTTCCAGAATATATAAAGAACTCAAAAAACTCTACAACAAGAACACAAATAAACCAATGAACAAATGGGCTAAGGAAATGAACATTCACTTCACAGAAGAAGACCTACAAGTAATCAACAGATACATGAAAAAAAGTTCACCATCTTTAGTAATAAGAGAAATGCAAATCAAAACTATCCTACGATTCCATCTCACCCCAAGTAGAATGGTGATTATCAAGAATACAAGCAACAATAGGTGTTGGAGAGGATGTGGGGAAAAAGGTTCACTCATACATTGCTGGTGGGGCTGCAAATCAGTGCTGCTACTCTGGAAAGCAGTGTGGAGATTCCTTAGAAAACGTGGAATGGAACTACCATTTGATCCAGCTATCCCACTCTTTGGCCATATACCCATAGGACTTAAAATCAGCATACTACAGAGATGTAGCCACATCAATGTTCATAACTGCTCAATTCACAATAGCCAGATTGTGGATCCAACCTAGATGTCCTTCAAGTAATGAATGGATAAAGAAATTGTGAGATATATATATATATATAAAAATATATATATATATATATGAAAATATATATATATATAATAGAATACTACTCAGCCATTAAGAAGAATAAAATTATGGCATTTGAAGGCAAATTGATGAAATTGGAGAATATCATGCTAAGTGAGATAAGCTAATCTCAGAAAACCAAAGGACGAATGATCTTGCTGATAAGCGGATGATGATACATAATGGGATGTGAGAGGGAGGCAAGAATGGAGAAAGGAGGGACTGTACGGAGGGAAAAGAGGGGTTGGTAGAAGGAAAAATTACAGAATGAATCAAACACCATTACCCTATGTAAATGTATGATTACAAAAATAGTATGCCTTACGTCATGTACAAACAGAGAAATAATAGGTATCCCATTTGCTTGCAACAAAAATAAATTAATAAAAATATGAATGTATAAAGAAAATGTGGTACATATGAAAAACAGAATATTACTCGGCCTTAAAGAAGAATGAAATTATGGCATTTGCAAGTATTTAGGATGTAAGTAGAGAATATCATGCTAAGTGAAATAAGCCAATCCCAAAAAGTCTAAGGCCAAATATTTTCTCTGATAAGTGAATGCTGATCCATATTGGGGGGTGGGTAGGAAAGAATGAAGGAACTTTGGAATGTACAGAGGGGAGTAAGGGGAGGGGTAGTGCAGTGGGGATGGGAAGAAAGGTACAATGAGACAGATATTTCTACCCTATAGACGTGTATGAAAAAAAATTAAGAGACCTCAGTATACATGGATAGGCAGAATTAACCTTGTCCAAATGGTCATGTTGCCAAAAGCAACAACCAGTTTACTGCAATCCCCATCATAATACAAATAGCATTATTCACAGAGGTAGAATAAAGAGTCCTAATATTCATTGGAAGAATAAGAGAACATGAACATCCAAGCAGTGTTGAGCAAGAAGAGTGATGCTGGAGACATCACAATATCCAATCCCAAATTATACTACAGAGTTGTTGTGATGAGAACGGCATTGCAGCAAAGCAGACATGAAGACCAACAGAATAGCATAGGAGACACAGAGACAAACCTACACAGAGGCAACCATCTGGTAGTCAACAAAGGTGTGAAAACATTTGTTGGAGAAAAGATCCTCTTTAACAAATGTTGTAAGAAAACTGGATATCATTATGTAGAAGAATAAAATTGGATCCCTATCTTTCACACTGCATGAAAGTCAACCCAAAGAGGATCAAACACCTAGAAATTAAACCAGAAGTTCTGCCAGAGGAAACAAAGGGTCAGCTCCAACATAATGGCACAGGCTGCAGCTTCATTCACAGAACCCCTAAACTCAAGAAATAAACCACAAAACAGTAAGTTGGATGACATTAAACTACTAGCTCTGCACAGCAAAGGAAATGATTCAGAGCATGACAAGTAACTACAGAATAAGAGAATACCTTTGCCAGATACTCCTCTGGCAGGGGACTACTAAAGAACATATGAAGAACTCAAAAACTACCATCAAAACCCAAATGACACAGTTGATGAGTGGGTGAAAGAACTAAACAGGCACTGTCAAAGGAAGAAGTACAAATGGCCATGAAATATATGAAAACATGTTCAGTGTCTCTAGGAATCAAGGAAATGGACACAGAAATTCCATTGTGTTTTCCTCTCACTTCCATCAAAATGACCATCACCAAGAATACAAATTACCTCGTTTCCCTGCCCACAGAGAGACAGGATACACGGATCCTGGTTCACTGCTTTCATTCTTTTTCTTTCTCCCCGCCCCCCTCAACTTCCTGGTTACAGCACCCTATATACAATAGCTCAACCAATCAGACAATAGTGCATGCACTTTTTACATGGACAGACTATAGCAAGGATACAGAGCATGTGAATATCGCGCGAGGATCATGCAGACGTGCCAACCAATCATGATTACTTCCGTAATTTTATTTTTCTCTCCAACCACACTGGCAGTTTTCCAGCCGCCATCTTGGTGCCTTTGAGTACATCCTTGACTGGGGCTCTAAGACTCTGACAGCTCCCCCTTCTTTGTTTTAAAAAAAAAGTAAGGGGCCGTGCTTGCCTTAGTCCATGGTAACTTACATTCTTACCTGTCATTGGAATTCTGACCTCCAGGCGTCAGAACCCTGTCTTAGTTTGATATGTAGTTCCACAGATCTTCCCCGTCATTGACTACTGGTCCAGCATACTAAGCCAAATGCCTGGGGAGTTGCCTGTCTCCAATGCTGCAAAGGCTTGTTGTACAATATGTTGATTACGTATCATGTTAGCACGCAAGGCACAGATCCAATGAAGGAGAATGATAAGGAACAATAATAGAATTCCCCCCAAGGCTAGGAAACCAAACCACTCTTTGCCAAATTGAATAACGCCCTTAAATATATCAGTAAAATGTCCCATAGACAATGTTTGAACTTTGGTGGCATTAAGTTGTAATATTTCCAATCTCAGTCTTTGAGTTAGATTAGTAAATTTAGAAGTCCAAGTTCCTTTTAACATCTGTGATAGTTCCTTAGACATATTAGCGGCGGCAGTAAGGTTGTTATAAGATGTGGCAGTGACACATAGTCCACTCAGAGAATGGATGCAGCCAGCCTGCAGCACTTGTTCTAGTATGGCTATTTGTTCTTGTAGCAGGTCCACACATTGATTAACTATCATTAGTCCAGAATAGATATGTTCATTGATGGCTGTCTGAGTATCCAAGGCTTGAGCAGTGAGTGATGAAATATTGTTAAGAGCTTGGGCAGTAGGAACTGCAACTGCTAGAGAAGCAGCTGCAGCTGCAGCAGCCGCAGCTGAAACTGCAATGGCTGTTATAATGGCAGCAGTGATTCCAAAATCACGTTTGGTCCTAAGTAAAAGATTTAAATCTCCAGAGTTAATTTTAACAGGCATAGGAATATGAGTGGGAATACACATGGGAAGAGCGCCAGTATGTCTACTGGCGTTCCAGCAGCTCGACATGACACAAGAGGAAGTACTACAATTTAGAATATTAGAAGTATTATTAATTGAAGTCCAATTAAAGAGTAAGAAAATAAATGGAGGGTGTAAACATACAGGTGTGGGTTTAAACTGGAGAGTCTGTGTACAATTGTCTATCTTCACATTATTTTCAAAGGGGGTCCCAATGGAATGATTATATGAGCATCTTTTATATGAGCCTCCTTCCAAAAATCTCATAGCATTAAGGGTGGTGCAGGAATCCTGAGTATTACAAAGCAACCATATATTAAAAGGATCACCTGAAGGTGCAGATTTTGCATAAGTACCATTAAAATGAACTGGAGGGCAAGGAGTACTAGTAGTAGGAGTAGTAGTAGTAGAAGTAGTAGTAGTAGTAGTACATGCACTAGAATAATTTTTTATGTTCCCTTCTTCAAATTGATAAACAATTCCGAGAGGATTACAATTAGTAAAATTTACACTAGATGTAGTTTTGTTATGATGGTTGGCAAAAGGTGGGGAAAATGAAAAGGATTTGCCCATGGTAACAAACACAGGGTAACCAGATTGGCATCCTGTAGGTGTAGGGGGCCAAGATATAGTGGATTGACACTTAGGAAAAACATTAGGTTGAGGAGGAGCAAAGGAGGAAGCATTAAGGTTGTTGAGAGATGGATATATATAAGGATCCACTTTATTAGGAGTTATTCCCTCTAAGATGTATGTAAAACCCGTTTGAAAACCATTTAAAATAGGTTCAACAACTGAACCATTAGAATGGAGGAGTTTCCCTACTGGAGCCTCAAGGACCCATTGAAAAGCCTCCTGAAGTGACCCCTAGGGATTAAAATTAGGCAGACTTCTATAGTGAATAGATTTATTAGTGGGTATGAAATGACCTAAGGTCTGATTACTCAGGATTATACACAGTGGATGAGGTGTATCGGAGAAATTGAAATGTATATAAAAGCATAGACTTCCAGGAAGATCAAGAATAGAAAAGTTATTGGTAGCCACTATTACATCCATGGGTACCGAAGGCATGCCAGTGGATGCGTTAGTAGAAGAGAAATAAGGTAGGACAGAGGAGGTATTACTTACAGGCATGGGAGTTGGCCAGCACTGCAGTATGGCCCATAACTCCAAGTCAACTGGTTTCCATGGAATCGAGACTGCTCTCATTGGGGCCCTTAGTATCCCCAGAATGCTGATTAGACTCATAGTATGTTGAAGCAACATCCTTAGGACTTGGTGTCACACGAGTCAATCGTTCAGGGAGCCATACAGGTGTTGACTGTCCTGTGGAAAAACACAAACCGAACCCCGGACCCATCGTAGGACAGGGTCTGGACTCTTCCATGTTCCTGTTAAGATGTCTTTCCACATTACAAATTGCTTTGTAGAATTTTCAGGGGAACAATGACGGTCAGCAGCTGAACGCCCATCATTGTCTAAGGTTAAAAAATTTAAAATAAAAAGGACTAAGTTTAGTTTATCCTTAGGGGATCTGAAGGATGCCCCTATTCCCCCTTTTTGTTTTTGTAAATAATTTTTGAGTGTCAAATGAGTCCTTTCAATGATTCCTTGTCCTTGAGGATTGTAAGGGATACCTGTCACTAATTGAATATTAAAGGTTTTGGCAAATTGTTGAAAGCTTTTAGAAGTGTACACTGGACCATTATCAGTTTTTATAATTTTTGGAGTGCCCCAGGAGGAGAATGTTTTTAAACAATGTTGTATAACATCGCGAACCTTTTCTCCGGTAAGTGGAGAAGCCATAATAACTCCTGAGTAAGTATCTACAGAAACATGGACATATTTAAGATTACCAAATTCTGGAATATGGGTGACATCCAATTGCCAAGTATGATTAGGTAACAAACCACGAGGATTTACTCCAAAAGATTGAATGGGAATTAATGGTGCACAATGTTGACAATTTTTAATTATTTGTCAGGAAAGTGTTTTGGGTATTTGAAATTTTCTACTTAACGTTGTAGAATTAACATGAAAATTATCATGAAATGTTTTTGCTTGTTCTTCCACAGAAAAAATGAATTTTGTATGTGTAGCCAAATCTGCTATTTGATTTCCTTTAGTTAACGGGGAGGTTAGAATGTGCTCTTATATGTCCTATAAAGAAAGGGTGCTGATGCTTTAGGATATAGGTTTGTAGGCTAATGAAATAAGGAGTGGCAGCAGAAGTGGTAGGAATATAAGGGACAGTTTCTATTATAGATACAGAATTAACAATGTAATTGCTATCTGTTAGTAAGTTAAATGGGACATCGAAATATAACTCAAAAGCTAAAATTATTGCTGCTAGTTCAACTAGTTGAGCAGAAGAGCCAGAGACAATGGTTGTATGTATTTTATCACCTGCTACAATAGCTCCTGTTCCTTCTTTGGAGCCATCTGTAAGTATTGTAAGACAACCTTCCAAAGTGGTGGTTCTAGTAACTTTAGGGAATATAATAGGAGCATTCTTACAAAATTGGATCCATGGATGTTGAGGATAGTGATTGTCAAATTTAGCAGTGGTAGAACAGTAAATTATTGCCAAATCTGTATCATTATTAACAAGCCATTGTATCTGGACTGTAGTATAAGGTGTGATGATGGTAGCAGGGTGTGACCCAAATACAGACACACAGTTATTTATGCCTTTGAAAATGAGTTGAGCCACTGCCGTAGGATAAAATTTTTGATGGTGAACTGGCTAAATAAATACTTTGTAAGGGTCCCCCTTGCCATATTATACTGATGGACTATGACTTTCAGGGAGTATAATAAGATATAAGGGATAATTAGGGTCACAATGGCTAATCTGACATTCTTCTAGGCGTTGTTGAACTAGAGAGATAGCTTGCCTAGCTTCAGTGGTTAGAGTTCTTGTAGAATTAAGGCTGGGATCACCTTTAAGTATATCAAATAAAGGCTTTAGCTCTCCAGTAGAGAGTTTCAGATAAGGTCTAATCCAATGTATGTCTCCTAATAATTTTTGAAAATCATTTAGAGTTAGTAAGTGATCTAATCTAATAGTTAATTTAAGAGGTTGGACTGTAGTAGCGGAGAGCATAGTTCCTAAATAAATCTTTAATTCTTCTGTTTGTATCTTTTCTGGAGCTATAATAAGATTCCAAGATTATAACTCTTTAGTCATATATGTTAATGCTTCTTCTACAATTGACTGATTAGGATGACATAATAAGATATCATCCATGTAATGACAGATCAATAAGTCCTTGTATTTATTATGAGTGGAGTTAAGTGCTTTATCCACATAAATTTGACATAATGTAGGGCTATTAGTCATCCCTTGAGGCAAATCCACACAAATCTTTTATCTGGTTTGGAATGATTGAGAACAGGCAAGGTGAATGCAAATCTCCAGCGGTCATCTTTATCTAGTGGAATAGAGAAAAGACAATCTTTTAAGTCTATTATAATAGTAAACCAATTTTTTGGTAGGGCAGAAACCAATGGCAAACCACATTGGATGGGTCCCATGGGATACATTTGATTATTAACAGCTCTAAGATCGTGCAATAATCTCCATTTTCCTGACTTCTTTTTGATAACAAATATAGGAGTGTTCCAAGGGGAAGTAGAAGGCTGTAAGTGTCCTGCTTCAAATTGTTCTTGTACCAATTTATGGGCAGCCTCCAATTTTTCTTTAGTTAGGGGCCACTGAGGTATCCATTGAGGCTTATCATCTTTCCATTTTATAGGAATATAATCTTTTTCAGTGGCCCCTAGGAAAACCCAAACCTCTAGTGTCATTTTTTGGAGCTGGAAGAGGAATGGACTGTTTAGACCCTTGTTGATTTTTTCCCAATCCTTGATTTTCATCAAAGTTCATATTATACATCATATTTTTTACAGGAGTGCCTTGGTAAATTTTTTCTGTGGTTAGTTTGACGTCCATTTGCTCCAAGACATCCCTCCCCCACAGTGAAATAGGTATTGTACAAACATATGGTTGAAAAGTTCCTGAGTGTCCTTCCTGATCTGTTCATTGCAGGGAAGCAGCACTTTAATTTGGACTAGTAGCCACTCCCAATCCTCGTAATGTTTGATTAGCTGTAACCATTGGCCAGTCTTTTGGCCAATCAGAAAATCTTATGATACTTTTATCTGCCCCGGTATCTAAGAGACCTGAAAACTTTCTTTTTCCTATAAGGAGATCAAAAAGAGGTTTGTTACCAAGATCCATTGTAAAACATGTTAAAGGATCTCCAGAGGAACCAAAACCATGATTTCCTCTCTGTTTCTTTTGTGATGGCCAAAATTTATGTTCACTGGGCAGGATTAACATTTGAGCTATGTGATCCCCAGGTGAGATGACAGTAATTCCCTTTGGAGATGAAACTAAAATTTTTACTTGCCCTGTAAAATCTGGATCAATAACTCCTGGATGTACTATAAGACCTTTTAAGGTAGAGGAGCTCCTTCCTAACAATAATCCCACTGTATTGGCTGGTATAGGTCCCTCCCAATCAGAATCTACTGTTTGTACTCCCATATCAGGGGTTAAGACCATTCTGGTGGTGGCACAGATGTCCAATCCTGTGCTTCCTGTGGTTGCTCTTTGTTCCTTGTGCCCTGTTCTGTTGGAGGATACCATATTCTTGGTACTTGTTGTATGACCCCGTACATTTGTTGTGGGCCCTGGGTTGGGCCCATTTTCCCATTTTTTGAGAGGCTAGGACTAGGACCCAAATAGTTTCCATTCTTGTTTTTTACTGATTGACAAACACTGGACCAATGATTATCCTTTCTACATCGGGGACACAGCCCCAGATTTTTATTTGTTTGACCCCTCAATTTAGGACAATTGGCCTTTTTATGGCCTGTTTGGCCACAGGAGAAACAAGCCCCTGGCGGTGTTTTATTTGTTGGTGATCCCTGTAATAAGGCTGCAGCTAGAGCTTGTCCTTGAATTACTGCATCATTAATATCCTTACAAACTTTAAGGTAAGCAGACAAATCTTTATTTTTCCATGGCCTAATTGCCTCTTTACACCATTTATTGGCTTGTTCGTATGCCAATTATTCAATTAAAGGCATTGCTTGTTCAGCATCTCCAAAGATACGAGAAGCTGTTTGAATAAGTCGATCAACAAAATCAGCAAAAGGTTCATTGGGCCCCTGCGTTACTTTAGACAATTGACCCTGCAAATTGCCTGTTCCCTGTAGGGTTTTCCATGCTCTAGTGGCAGCAGCGGCAATCTGTGGATAAACTCCTGGTGGGTATTGGATTTGTGCCTGTATATTATCATAGTTTCCTTGTCCTGTTAACATATCTACATTCCAACCAGGATTGCCTGCAGCTGCATTACACCTGGCAATATCTAAACAATTTTCTTGCCAGGCTGTTTTCCACATCAAATATTGACCACCAGAAAGAGTAGCTCTTGCCAAACTTTCCCAATCATGGGGTATTAAATTAAGCCCTGCAACTGTTTCCACCAGAGATATAGTAAACGCAGCTTGTGGGCCATAAGTACTAACTGCTTCTTTAAATTGTTTTATAATTTTAAAATACAAACTTTGATGGAATCTTTGTTGAATTTGTTGATCTTCAAAGATTGGATAGCATGAGGGACTTGAACTGCTCAAGTCTTTCCACCTCTGAGGTATTGGACTGTGTGGGCGTGGCCCTACATTCTTGTAGTAATTATGATTGTAGGCAGGAGGTGGTGCTGTAGGCTTAATTATCTGTTTTAAGTTTAACTGTTCCACCTTGCATTCTAGCTCTTCATCAGAAAGCTCTCCTCCTGAATCACTTTCTAAATTTTCTGACTCGTGTGATGAGCGAGAAATTGATCTTAGCTCCTTACTTCCTCTAAAACTTTTTCCCCTTCCTCTAAAGATTGTTTAAATTTATCCTTGGAAGACATGAGACAACCTCTAACCAGCGTCCTTATGGCCATGGTGCTGGTAGGTAACTTTGTTTGTTCATGAGCCTGTTGTAGGTCACTTCCCAAATGGTCCCATTGAGGGATATTTAATAATCCTTCATCTAGAAACCACGGGACTATATCTTCTACAGTTTTTAGAAACTTCCTAGCTGAGGAAGTTTCCATTACCCTTTAATAAAGTTTTTAATGGACTTTCCACGCGAACTCTGGACACCTCAGAACCCATGGTTTAATTTGCTGTGGTCGCCTTTCGCGTACTGCTTTCAGTTTACTGGACCGCCTTCCGCTTGGTCCAGGTTGATTAATGGCTGCCTTTCACGCACCACTTTCAGTTTACTGGACCGCTTTTGCTTAGTCCAGATAGTCGCAAAACCGTGAACGTCAAGGCTGCCTTCTTTCCCTGTTATTTTTATCTTTATATACAATACTTACATGAATATAATACTTACAAATGTACAAGAAAAAGGCTCCTGGGTTTCGGCACCACTTACTGCGTTTCCCTGCCTGCAGAGAGACACGATACACAGATCCTGGTTCACTGCTTTAATTCTTTTTCTTTCTCCCCCTGCCCTCAACTTCCTGGTTACAGCACCCTATATACAATAGCTCAACCAATCAGACAATAGTGCATGCACTTTTTACATGGACAGACTATAGCAAGGATACAGAGCATGTGAATATCATGCAAGGATCATGCAGACATGCCAACCAATCATGATTACTTCCATAATTTTATTTTTCTCTCCAACTGCACTGGCAGTTTTCCAGCTGCCATCTTGGCACCTTTGAGTACACCCTTGACTGGGGCTCTAAGACCCTGACACAAGTAATATTAAAAGCTAGCAAGGCTGCAGGGGCAAGGTACACTCATACATGCTGGTGGGATGGCAAATGATGTTCAAACCTATTTGAACATTAGAGTGGTGGTGCCTCAACAATCTGAGAATGGAAACACCACATGGCACAGCTATGCACTCCTTCATATCCAACAACTAACATTTGCATACAATAGTGATGCAGGCACATAGATATTTGTAGCAATGCAATTCACAACAGCCAAATGGTGGAATGGCCCAAGTTGCTCATCAACAAATGAGTGAACAATGAAAATGCAATATATGCACACAAGGCACTGTTACTCACCATGAAGAAGAATGAAATTGAGACAGTTTCCAAAAAATGGATGGACCTGAAGAATATGCTAAGTGAAACAAACCAGACCTAGAAAGACAAGGATCATGTGTGTTCTCTCATGGGGGAACTAATGGAGACAAAGGCAGGGACACCAGAAAAATAGAAGGGTGATCATAGGAAGAAAAACAGGGGTGGTGGAGGATTGGAGAGTGAGGAGAAATGCAGGAACTGTAGAACAAGTTGAACATAGTAAGTGGTGTGCAAGTGTGAACTTACCACAGCAAGTTCCACCTTTCTGTGTTCCTATGAATGGCAATTTATACACACAATAAACAAGGGATGGGGCACAGGAGTAGAGGGAAATGGTGTTTGGAGAGAAGAGGAGGGAAAGAGGAGGTGGTGTGGCCTGAAATGGAGCAATTATATCACATGATTCTGTGATTGTGTTAAAATGAAACCCACTCTGATGTACAATTGTAAGTACTAACAAAATAAATACATGGACCTTTACCCTCCCACACATCTTACCCCATATTAATAGATTAAAGAGGGCTCTTGATCACCTTCTGAATGAAAAAATATATTTTAACTATTCAAAATCCATTCATGATTCACAAAAACCAAGTGTAATTTTGAAATAACAGGAAACAAGATCTTGGGTAATTGGAAGAAAATCTTCCCTAAAACACCCTGGAAGAAACACCTTGACTGATAAACATGATGCTTCATCTGAAGGGGAGGAAGAGAACCAGGACACTCACCCCAGCTCTTCCACTCACCCTGAAAAGTAAGCAGAGCTCCTTGCAGGAAGGCAAGGAGAGGCCATGAGAGAAACAAAGTGATACAGCAGTGAGTCCCAACCAAGGAAGCACTGTGTAAAAATGTATGTCAGGTAGGGCACCAGACTGAAAAGATTCTGGACTTTCAGTCATTAAATAACAGGAACCAGATTTATCCTCCCAATTCAGATTTAACAAACAGCAAATACAGGAGACTGGGTATTGACTGTAGACTACAGGCAGCTCAGGAACTGTGATCCCAGGAGAAAACACAGCGTGAGCTCCTTCCTCTGATGGCCACCTCTGCCTGCAAGGGGAATGGCTCCAGACCACAGAGCAGAAGGAGCAGCCACACACAGCCTGGAGGGCCAGAGAATTCAGGAAGTAGCTCACAGTGTGGACACCCAGGGTGGCACAATAGGCAAGTGTGGGGGTCTCTCAGCCACTTCCCAGATGAATGAGAAAAGGGTCAACTGCCAGAGGATGATGTTGGCTGTTTATCAATCAATAACCCATAAATTATCTGATCAATAAAAACACAAGAGCCAATACTCAAACATTTTCAGAATACAGTATGTAGTCTAAAAGTTAAATTAAAATTAAATTTGAGGATATAAGAAAAATCAGCCAAAGAGGAAAAAGAACCAAGGATTACCAGCCCTAAACACCTGAGTGGGACAGGTTCACAGCCTCTTGACACACCCAAGGTGAGGAGGGTTAAAGGGTGGCCAGCCAACAGACAAAAACTCCGAATGTGCCAAAAAGCACTCAATCCCAGAAGGGCTTTACCCTCACCAGAGAACAAAGGGAGGTGAGAAAAACTAAAGCAGGGTTTTTTTTTAAGTAACCCACCCAGAGACAGTAAAACGAAGACAAATATTGTACACCCCACATTACTCATCAGTGAAAACTGAGGGAGGAACTTTTCACTCAAGACAGGTGATTGTAAAGACTGGGTTTGATACCTTCCTCCAGATACCCCATCTAGCCAGACATCATTAGGTAAAGCCTCCCTGTCTCTGAATCTTTGCCTCTCAGGTCAATTTGTAGGTTTGGACAGAGGAACTTGTTTCTCACAACCCTGTGAAAGAAAAGCAATAATATTTCTGAATATTTCTTGAAATGTTTAAAAGACATTAGGAAAAAAAAAACAGGGTGTATTTAAAGGACTCATGACCCTATGCTGAAACCTGGATTAAGCATGGAAGATCAAGGAGAAGGTGAATTTCACTCCTCAAGGGGATCATGAAGGGAGGAAGGCACAGAGGACTGGGGAGCTTCCAGCAGGCATCTCAGACATGCTGACAGGGAGACAAAGCCAGAGTGATGCACAGATTTGTAAGGAATCACTCAGTGAGGGATAGTTCCTAAGTTGAAGGTACTTGGTGCACATCCACATGGCCCTGTGATTGACACAGCAGGAGGAGGAAGCAGAGATTGAGAAAGCAAGTAGAAGAAAAATAGGTTATTAAAAGGAAAACTGCATGCTGTGTTAGATGTCACATTTGAAACACAGGAAGCTAGAGACACTTCAACTGTGAACTGTAAAGTGTGGAACCAAAGACTAAGAATTACATGGTCACGGGAGTGGGTCCAAAAGTCACAGTGGTGGTAAGAGCAGGCACAGATCCACCCACATATCACCTGTGAGAAATTCTGAGGATCTGGTGAAACCCTGACTTCAACAGAACAAGGACTTCAGGTAGGGGAGCTGAAAGTGAAGAACAGGGGTGAAGGCCAAAGACTCTGCAAGGTCCATGGAGACAGCAGAGGGGAAAGGATGTCACTGCCTCCCATGGAGAATTACTGAGAGAAGACACTCATCAACCCAGACATGAGAGACTGCATCCAGGTAGGAAATCCCAATCTAACCTGAGTGGGCATCACTGTGGAGAGGCTTCTCCAGACATCAGAAACACCCCTGGCAGCTCACTACATGTTCAGGAGTGACTCCACCAGGCCTCTCAGTTCTTCTCCTCAGCTCTATTGCCAGAGTTCTCCTCATATTACAGATAGGATTCCTGCACCATGAGAAACCTATGTGGTTCCTTTTTTTATCATATTATGTTCTTGTTGACCTCAGGACTGGTGTACATCCAACCCCTGAATTCTTGCCTAGAACATGTAAGGTGGCCAATGGTCATTAGGGGGATACATAGAAGCAGTTTCTTAGGCCCACATATTTAATAGAAGTATGAAATCCACAAATGTAAATTTATATTCTGTAGCTGTACTTAAAACAGCAAAAGGAACCAGATAAAATCATATAATATCATTGAGAAAACACAATCATTTTATGCATAGAGTTATAAATAAAACATGTAATCATGTGAAAATTGTTAAAGCGATACACACATACACTTACTCAATCTAAGTCTGTGAGGTGCCATCCATGACGAGAAAAACCATGCTTGGTGAACTGTCAGACATGGAAATCTGCTTCTCAGGAACTGACAATCATTGAGAGATTGTTCTAGATGTCCTGAGGCATGTGGTATCTGGAAAAAGTGCCTCACCACCAGAGTTTGCGTGTACTGAATGTGTCACTAGACCCACAAGAGCAAAATGGCTTCCTTAACTCCACCCCATCCTGTTTCTCACAAAAGAAGCTCCTCCTGGTCCTCCTTTCATCTGTATGACTATAAGTAAAGCACAGGTGGGCGCTTCCTGCCATTAGAGCCAGATTTGTATAGCAATATTGGCCATGCCCCTGCTTGAAAGGGTGATTGCCTCCTGTGGCTCTTCTATTAAATAAGTTTCTTAGTGATTAATTTACAGACAGCCCATTCCTCCGACAGAAACCCATTCTTTCACCCATGCAGGACATGAAAGAAACTCAATATAAGTCTTCTAACTCTGAGAGTACAGTAGATTTATATAGTATATGATTTCAAACTAGTGCAATTTGACGTGGTCGAGTTCCACAGGAGCTCCTTTTCCCAGATGAATCATAAGGGAAACTCTTCTCTTTAAGCATGAGGGGGCAGTTCAGTCATCAAATGCCATTTGGAAATTAAAATTTTTATTGTGAAAAGGATGAAATAAATTGGGAAACAATTTTATTACTTTTCATTAGCAAATATGGGCAGATGGTTGAGTAGAAGGATCATAAACCTCCACTGAGCTTCTCCAGGATTGGAATTTTCTTGTATGCATAAAAGAAATAAAGAGTCAAACAGATGTTTGAGAAATGAAAGAACACAAAGGAACTAACAATTAAGAGAATGGTCTCGGTGGTTTTGTGTTCAGGAGATGTCTGGGAGGAGAGGCAGGGACTGTGGATGTGCTGGGCTCTCCTATGGTGTCTGAGGAGGAGACTGACCATGTACAGGCTGGTGCAAACCATGAGGAGCACAAAGACCAGATATCAAATCATTATCATTATAATAAACATCCCTGAGTTCCGGTTGCCAAACTGCCTGTTTTGACAGTGTGCATCAACATACCAATGACCAACCAGAGTGAGATTTCTAGAGGCTGTGAAGTTTTCAGTGCTATTGAAGTACATGTCCATTTTGAAGACCAGGGAGAAAAGGAATAAGGGACAAGTTGATAAAGGAATCTTGAATTTAAACCTCACCCACTTAGCTGCTGGGACTGACAGTGATGGCTTGAAATGTATTCAGGAGAGAGGTGGTACAGATGGAAACACCCGGGATCACTGGGTATATATACAAAACTCCTTTGCAACCAACATTGTCTAAAAATCCTCTTACTCCAAAGGATGATGTGATATATGGTATGAATGTGAATGTCGTCATCAATGTTTTGGCCAATGCGAGGTGGAAAAAATGGGAACCATTAGCTTCTTCACATGATGCTGAATTAAGAAGGTGTGCATGTACAACAAGAAGAGAAACAAGTTCCCCTGGATGCCAACAGACAGCTGAGTGACAAGGAGATCACCAAATATTGCATCACATGTAAACATTTTTCTCCTATTTTGTTGGTCTCAGAATGAAATACAGGTCTTCGTGCCTGCTTAGCAGGTGCAGTACCACATAGATAGATCCCCAGCCCAGGAACATTATCTGATTGACAGCTTAGATGTTTTAATGAGGAAACTAGGCCTGGAATGAAAAATGAATAATTACTTAAAATTATTTTCAAAATGTAGCTTCTACAAGAATATTGACATTGCAGGAGTAAAAGGTGGTGAAAAGCCCAAATCCCTTGTATTTCATGGACTGGTGAAACACTTCCTGATCATCAATTCCAGGGATTCAATAGAAAAAAAGATCACAGAAGCAGTGAAGAAAGGAGGTGGATTCAAGACATATCTGCACTTTAGTGTATTGAGCATGGGACATGTGGCCTGTGTTAGAGACAAATATGCAGGTTATAAGAAGTTGTCCTCAGACTGTTTCATCTTCAATGTACATTTCTGTAGTCCAACTTCTGAAGAGCATGATCCTTCAAACAGGTAGGATACCCAGTGTACTTCAAATTCTCTCATGGAATTTTCATGGCACACACCCTTCCTTCAAGTCACTCATCCAACAATATATTTTCCACCTGTGGACTTTTCTTCTCACACCCTATCCATTTTTCCAGCAGCAATGATCTGAGACATTGTGGTTCTCACAACTTGTATAGCACTACTAACTTGCAGAAGGTGGAACACAAAATTACTGCTCAGTATCCCAGAGTGCTCAGGAGAACACCCAAGACATGAAATTGGGGGACACAACTGACACTGATACCATGGTTAATAAACCCAGCATAATGAAGAATTCCTACATCATATGGATGAAAGGGTTAAATCCACACTTTCATCTGAATATTTCTGAATATTTTGTCATGGAAGCAAAATGAGTAGTTTCCACAGTGTTACTGCAGCAGAAATTTTATGACCTTCATTCAGGTTAGCATAGAAATTGAAGTAGTTAACATCTCAACTGCACTTCTTGGGTTTTGGAGTTTATTTCACTATTTAATTTGCTTTGAGATACTTTCTTCATCTGACCTAGCTGTTCCTTGACCTGAATCATAGTCTTTCATTCCCTGCTGGACCTCTGGTCAATTCCATGTGGCTCCACACTGAGCAAGTTCATTAGAACACTCAGGTTGTTCCAGGCTGCACTATGACCACAATCACTGTTTTATCATGAACTGTACTGCAATGATCCCATCCTCATTATCCTGTTAAAGGAACAGCACTCAAATTTTTTATTGAGCACTCACAGTGTTGAAGTCTGTTACTCCACAGGTTCATTTGTGCCTTCCAGAAATGATGCAATATAAATTTAAGAGTTTGAATGGTTTGAATTTGGGAAGTAATCATGGATGACCATGGTGACCATACTCTTATTTTTGAAAATGCATCTTGCTTTAATTCATGATCTGCTGTTCTCACTGTCAACCTCAAATGTTTTGATCATTTTATTTCTCTAATTTTACTAAAAATTGGCCTTTCTCCCTCCAAACCTTTGCCAGAGATCTTTCTTCAGTTATCTTCTCTCCTTGTTGTGACACTTGCCTTTAACAACACTAACACTTTCCTTATTTGATCATCCACATCTATTCACAGTATTTACTTCCATATTGATGTACTCCACATTTCCTCCTGCCTGGGGTAGGAGGACAGGATGACATCCCAGGCTCTCATATGAACATAACACACACAAATCTGCATATTTTGGGTGAATGAATACCACTGTAGATGAGGAGAAGGAAAGCAGACAACTACAAATACCAGAGAGACTCATACAGACAGTTATATTCCAAGAATTCAATGATTTACAAAATTTTGAAAGGAATACATTTCAAAAAATATGCCAACTACCAATAAAGAATCATGAAGAAATAGAAAATCTGGTTTAAATGAAATGAGTGAGATTGAATCTGTAATTTTGTAATATTGCTATGATAAAAATAGGAATGGATTGCTTCAATGCTGAGTTTTACAAAAACATTTGGAAGCTAATTCTCTCATACACAAATAACAATGAAGCACAAAGAAATCTGTCGAACTAATTTTGCAGAATTTCTATTATCCTGGATCAAAAGCTTGACAAGGATACTAGGGGAAAGAAAGTTACAAGCCAGTATCACTGAAGAACATCCTTACAAGTGTTCTCTAAAATCCATGGCAAGCAGAATTCAGCAGTTCATTAAAAGGATCATCCACCCTGATGGATTGGGATATTCACCTGGCATGAAAGATGGGTCGACACACACAAATGTGCTCACATTAGCAGAATGAAATATGAAGACCAATGATCCTCTCAATAGATGCAGAAACAGCATCCTCAGTCAATGAGGAAATAACATCAAATGCCTTTCATGATTAAAAAAAAATCTCTGAAGTAATTAAGCATGGAAAGAATGTACCTCAATGTAATGATGACCATGAGTAACTAGCTTACCCCAACAACATAGTCCATACTGGCAAGCCAAATGTTTCTCCTCTCATAAGCCCACTCTTGCCTCTTCTGTCCAGCATTTTACTGGAAATCCTCTCCACACCAATTGGGCAGGAAAAAACATATGATTAATATTGTGATGGTGCACATGCTACTGAAATTGGACTGTGGAGTCCATGGAATTGCAATGAAAATTATAACATCAATTTTCAAAGAGTTGGGAAAACCAATCCTCAATTCATGTGGAATTCCAAAATATACTGATAGCCAAAACACTTTTGATTTGCAAAAACAGTTGGGGTACTCACACTTGGTGATTTCAAATATTATCATAAAGCTATCATAATCTAATTTGCACAATAGTGGAATTAAAATAATCTCATTAACTAATAAATATTATAAGGATTCCTGAAGTAAACCCAAACATATACAGTTACCTAAGATTTGATAGGGATCAAGAATTAACATGGTGAAAGCACTCATCTCTGCAATTACTGTGGAAGGAAAATCTGGATCTCCACATGCAAAAAGATGATGTTGGAACCTTTCCAATCATCCCCAAAAAAACAACTCTTCAAAGAGGATTAATGATGTAAATGTCAGATTGGTCACCATATGATTTCTGGGCACATCGTAACAACAAAACTCCTTGACCTATTTTTTTTTTGATGTGACAATGAAACTGGACATGACAGGAAAAGAAAACATGTAGGACTGCTTCAAACTAAAAAGTTACTTAAAGACAAGAAAACAATAAGTATTAAGTGCAAGCTGAATAAAAGGAAGTGCTCACAAATCCTTCATCAGATTTAGGTGGGGGCTAATTCCAAAATATGTAAAATGACATCATATAACTCAAGAGCAAAAGAATTTTATTTCCACAAACACATGACATGAATAGACATTTTTTAAAGAGGTGTTTTAAATGACCAAAGGCCAATGAAGCAGTGCTCTACCCCACTAATCATGAGAGAAATGAAAATCAAAATCACAATGAGATGTACCTACATCAAATGGCCACTATGATAAAGCAAGAGACACAAGCAGTGTTTGAGATGGGAATAAAAGGAAACTCGTGGGCACTGCTGGTGAAAATTAAGTGGAACAACCTTTATGGAAAATTGGGTGGAGTTGGCTCAAAACTGCAACTGGAATGACCCTGTGATCTGGCAATCCCACCTCAACAAACACAGAGAAACTGAAATCAGCCTTTCAAAGTATCTGCCTCCCATGTTCACTGCAGCATTGTTTATAAAATCCAAGATATACAGACAACTTACATGTCCACCAACAAACATGAGGATGAAATGATTGTGATATGTGGATGGACAGATGATAGGTACACACACACAGAAACACAAACACAAAAACACACACATATTCAAATAGTATTTCTTCACATGCAGGAAGAAACCCTCTCAACTGTGACAATACAGATGAACCTGGAAGACATTGTATTAGTGAAAGCAGACAGAAAGGGAAATATTGTGTGTTCTCACCTATATGTGAACCCTAAAATAGTTGATCTTGGAGAAACGGAGAGAGAGGTGTGTGCCAGGAGCTGGATGCTAGTATCTGACGACATGGTATCAGCAGGTACAAACTTTCATTCACTGGAGCAGTAAGTACTGCTTGTACATGATGTACAAGGACAAGATGGTATTAAGGTTTGGTGTACTTAGAGTTTGCTGAAAAGTGATCCTAAATACTCTCCACACACAAACACACACATTGATTTGTCAACCAACTTGATTTTTGAGATCATTTCACACTGTCCACAAAGTCAACCCATTCTTCACTAAAAAATTATTGGTAATATTTGTTAATTAGACCTCAATAAACCTGAAATAAATCTGTAAAAAGAAAATGAATTGGTGGTGGCAGCAAACCCACTGGCACTCTCACCCCCCAGGCACCAGCTGGCATCCCAAGATGGAGGCCACCTTAAAGAAGAATGAAATTATGGCATTTGCCATTAAATGGATGGAACTGGAGATTATCATGCTAAGCAAAATAGGCCAATTCCAAAAAACCAAAACCTGAATGTTTTATCTGGATTCCTTCCCTGTGCAGACAGAGGTGGCAGCTGTGCACCACTTGCTGTGCCTGTGCTGCTGTAGTGTGTGCTCCATACCCAGTGCAGTCTCCTTGGTTTGCCATTTTCTACATGTCTGACTTGGGAGTATGGATCTGGTCCTTGTTACTTCATGGCTGAAAGTCCACAGTCTTTTCAGTCTGATGACCTACCTGACATTTGTTTGTAGACAACACTTCATTGGTTGAGACTCATAGTTGTCTCAGTTTGTATTTTTCAGAGGTTTTCCTTGCCTTCCTGCAAGGACCTCAGTTTCCTATTCAGTGGTGAGTAGAGGAGTTGGAGTGGGTGTCGTGGTCCTGTTCCTCACCTTCAGGTGAAGCACCCCTCTGTATCAGTCAGGGTGCTTCCTCCAGGGTGTTTCCCAGACAGGTTTTATAAGATCACACCAGATCCTGTTTGCTTCTATTTCACCATTGGTTTTAAAACAAATGGAATGTGAATGGATCAAATACTCTTCACAGTTATTAAGGTGACCATGGTTTCTATTTCTTTTAAACTATTAATAGGTCATAATACACATGCCTATGAGGGCAATGGTGTATGTTTTATTTTATTTACAATTAATCATAAGAGTGGGGTGCATTTTAACATAATCACAGATGCACATGATAGAATGCGTTCCATTTCAGGCCATGGTACCTCCTCCCTCCCTCCCCTTCTCTCCCTACACAATTGTCCACCTACACCTGTGGCCTTGCACTTTCCGTTTATTGTGTGTATAAATTGCCCTTCATAGAAACACAGACAGGTGGAAACCCTTGTGGTAAGTTCACACTTGCACACTGCATAAGAGTGTCAACCTGATTCCACTGCCTTTCCATTCTCCATGCTGCCCCTCCCACTCAGTCCCTTGTGATCCTTTGATCATCCTTCCATTTTCATGGTGTCTCCCCATCTTTTTCACACTTAGTCACCCAATTAGAGAACACATTTCATCCTAGACTTTCTCAGTGTGTTTTCTTTCCCTTTTCATGGTAGTTTCCATTTCCATCCATGTTGTGGAAAATGTTAGTTTCCTCTTTCTTTTTGGCTGAGTAAAATTCCCTATTTGTACATTTTTTAATCCATTCGCATACTAATTGGCAACAGAATGGGTCCATAAGGTCCTTATTGGAATTTTGCTGCTACGAATATTGATGTACCCATATCTCTATCATATGTGGTTTTTAGTTCTTTTGGATAAATTCCCAGGAGTGAGGTACCTAGGTCATGTGGTATTTCCATTCCTAATTTGTTGAGACACGTCATTACGCGGTTCCACATGTTTGTACTCATTCGCTATTTCTCCAGCAAGAATGAGTGTACTTTTTCGCCTGCAGAACTGCCAGCATTTGATATCTTTTGTACTCTAGATGATTGACAATCTAATAGGAGTGAGATAAAAGTTCAATGAAGTTTTGCATATCCTTGACTGCTAGAGACATTGAACTTTTTTCATATATTTGTTGATCATTTGTATTTCTTCTTGTGAAATGTGCCTTTATTCTGGATATTAATCCACCATTGGGAGAGGATTTGACCAAGATCTCCCATTCTTTAGTCTGTCCTTATGGGCTCTGAATCATATCCTCTGCTGTGAAGAATATTTTAATCTGATGCTGTTGCACTTGGAGAGCTACAGTGGTGTTGATAATGAAGTGCCTGTGTCATTATATAGGTGTGTTGACCTTATGGTTTTTACCAGCAGTTGCAGAACTTCTGTTCATCCATTTTATTTGATTTGAGAGCAAAGGCACATATTGGGATCTGGTTTCATTCTTCAACATTTACATATTCAGTTTTCCAAGCCCCATTTTTTCTAAAGTGCTTCTTTCTCCAACATATATCCTTGGCACCTTTGTTGAGTACAAGATACTTGTATGCAAGTGGGTTTTTCTATATGTGTCCTCCATTGCATTCCACTGGTCCTCCTGTCTGTTTTGATGCAATATCATGCTGCTTTAGTTACTATACCTCTGTAGTATAAATTGAGAACAGGGAATATGTGGCCTCCAACATCACTCTTCTTGGTTAGTACTGTTTTCGTTATTCATGGTCTCTTGTTCTTCCAAACAAAATTTAGTACTGTTTTTCCAGTTCTATTAAGAACGTCATTGTTATTTTGATGGGGTATGCATCATCTCTGTATAATGCATTTGGGAGTATGTCTATTTTGTCCATTTTATTACTGTCTAACCTGAAACAGGAAGTCTTTCAATCTTCTGACATTTTTAACAATGTCACTTCAGTGTTCTACACTTTTTATTGTAGAGATCTTTAAATTCCTTGATTGGATTTCTTGCCAAGTTGTCATTTCTTGGGGTTATTTGAAGGGGATAATTTCCTAGTTTCTTTTTTCGTGGGTTCATTATAAGAAAGATACTGATTTTTCCAAGACTGTACTGCTCTTTCTGGATATACATGACAATGGAATGTATGATGACATATCATACATACATGGAGCATAACTTAATCTAATTATGATCCCATTCATGTGGTTGAACATTATGTGGAGTTACACTGGTAGTATGATTTTCTATGAACAAAGAAATATTATGTCTGATAAATTCTACTGTCTTGCTTATTTCCATCCCTCCATACTTCCCTTCATTTTCCATAATACATTCAATGAATTCTATTCTCCCACACCCTAATTTTGAGGTAGCATCCACACATTAGAAAGAACATTCACCTTTGATTTGCTGCAATTGGCTTATTTCACTTAACATGATAATCTCCAGTTTCATCCATTTACCAGCAAATGCCATCATTTCATTCTTCTTCATGGCCAAGTAATATTCCACTGGGTATATATACCACATTTTCTTTTTTCATTCATCTCTTGAATGTCACCTAGATTGGTTTCATAAGTTCGCTATTGTGAATTAAGCTACTGTAAATATTTATGTGATGCATCACTCCAGTATGCTGATTTTTAGTTCATTTGGTATATCAAGGTGTGGGATATCTGGGTCATATGGTGGTTTCTGAGGAATCACATTACTGCTTCCTGTAGTGAGGCTCCAATCTCCAATATAGAAACACTATACACATTGAAATATTAAAAATCTGAAAATTTCTGGAAGAAAAACCACTCCAGTTCCAATCATTTCTGGGGAAGGGATGCTGAGCCTGCACTGTTTACCTGGTGGGATTCCAAGCTGTGCCTGAGGTGGTCTGAGGTTCTGCTGAGGCCTCTCCTGCTACATCTGATGGGGTTCTCCCTGGTACCACATTCTTCTGCCTCTGCATGCTGGTGACAAGGTGCAGAGCACATGCCGAGGCTGCAGCCCTGTGGTTGCAGAGAAGTGCAGTCATGGATGGAACAAAGATGTGGAAACAAGACAGCACTCAGAAAGTACGAGAAACCAAACTGTATTTTATGCTCGTGGGTACAGAGGAGTGTAGCACCCAAAATATTGAGCCCTGATACAGAGTTTCTCAATATTTATAGGTTATTTGACACCATCTTATACCTGTCCTATCATGGGTGCTTTCTTCTCTTTCAAAAAAATATTCTAATCTTTGTGGCTGAAGACCTTTGCAGTGTCTCTAACATAAAGCATGTCACAGAACAGATAAGAAGAAACAGCTCTTTTCACAGACATCTATTACATTTCAGGAGGGAGTAGTCAGACTCTTAGGTCAGTTATTGAAATTCAAATTAAGGGACCCAGGATTAATTAGACTTCCTGGAGAAAGGCTAAGAGAGGGAAAAAGAGCTGACCCCTCCCCAGGCATTGGACTCTTCCCATAACATTTTTATAATTCATTTCACAACCAGATTTTTTTTTTGTCATCACATTTCCACCATTTGATCATTTCTAAACCCTGTTAATGGTATCAGCCCTGTTCATGTCCTCTAAGTTAATCCACTGGTTACTCAGAGGAGCATTTGGAATTTCATGACTTCTAACAGGAGGAGAAAAATTGGGTCAGTATGTTAAGAATGCAGGTACCAAACAGGAGTGTGAGGTGGAGAATGACAGTAAAATAGACCAATGCAGAAAATAAGAGTAGTCCATTTATCCCAGTTAGCAGTCAGTTTCTCAGGATTCTGCAGTGCATACGTTAGTCAACTTCTGGAGTGACTAAAGCAGGCTGTTGTTCTTGGGGCTCTCAGGGTGTGGCTTGTTTATTTTGGATGCTCAACTTGCCACGTGCAGCTGGATCAAGAATGCACTCCCAACCATCAGAGGCTACTTTACCCTGCAGTGATGAATCTAAGGGGCCACCTTGTCTGTATTTACTGTATTAGTGCTGGATAAAAAGTGGAAGATCCCTCTAAAGAAACTTCAGGTATTGGAGTTGACATTATTATTACTTTAAGAGAAACCATTAGTATCTCCTGGTCTTAAGGGGTGGGCAAGATGTTTTTAATTTTAGATCTTTTTACATATACCTCTCATAATGAAAGGAGGGTTCCCACAGAGAATATCATAAGGGGAGAATCCTGTTTGCATAATAGGGCTAGATCTAATTATTAACAAAGCAACTGGCAATACCATATCCAGAATAGGTGGGTTTCCTGCTATATTTAGTTGTAATTCATGGTCATCTCTAACCCCTTTGCTAGCAATTGTGCCACCTTAGCTATGGATGTTGGCCCTTGAGCAACTGTGATTTGTAACTCTCCTACCAGGTGTTTAAGACCAACTGGGTCAAAATTGACCTTGTCCCTATCCACTGTTAAGAATCAGTTGAAATTCCTCAGGGAATCACTCTTGGGAATTTGTGAGAAGGCTCTCAGCTTCTCTAGTGCCATCTGCTAGGAAAGGTCAAGGTCTTGATGATCACATATAGTTCCCCTTGAAAACATTAGGGAATTGTTTCCCTTTCCAGTGACCATCTTCTTTGCAGAATGTGCACTGGTTAACTTCCTATTATCTAGGGTCCTATTGATCTCACTGATTGGGAGGTGATGTGACCCAGAATTGAAAGTCATTAGAGAAATCCCTGTTGATCCCTGGTTTCAAGCTGACCTCAGAGGGCAAGAACCAAATACTGGCTATTTTCCTTGGACCTTTTTATCTTTAGCATCTATGTTTTGGTTTTAATCATCCAGAAGGTCAGTTTCACCAGTCTTAATGTAGGAGGACCAGGTTTTAACTTTAATTTCTATAATTTTATAGTTATTTACCCCTTTCATTTAATTGGGGTCAGTAATATACTGGAAATCAGTCTTATATATTGTCTAGCCTATAGCTGATGACATTATCTCAAATTAACTCTGGTTATTATATTAGAAGTTTGCTACTGCAAAGCACTAACAGACAAGAGTTATAAAGTTTAAAAGAAAATATAAAATAAAATTAAAAAGAGTAAAAACATTTAGTTTATATCATATCTATGAATCCAAAACATAATTTTATAATCCTAAATTGTAATTAGCCATATATTATATTTTCTAAGGTTAAGATGATTGTAATCCTTATAACAAAACCTAACTTTTCAACTTAATTTAAATTTAATTGAATGGTTTTCCTAACATTGAATAATATGAGAGGCAGAGTTTTAACTCAGGTGAGATGGCCTCTTGACAAAACTTAGGTAAGCTGCTTTATTTCAGAATGCATTTTTACTTCATTTTAAAACATTTTATAAAGTCTTTATCACCTTTAAATGCAATAGGTTATCCTTATTGTCTTTTTTAAATTTATTTTATTGTATACAAATGGGATACATGTTGTTTCTGTTTGTACATGGAGTAACACATTATCATTTGCATATTCATACATTTATATAGAGTAATGATGTTTGATTTATTCCGTTATTCTTTTCCTTCCCCACCCCACCAACCACTCTTTTCCCTCTATACAGTCCCACCTTCCTCCATTCTTGCCCCCATCCCACCTCCATTACATGTCATCATCCGCTTATCAGTGAGATCATTCATCTTTTGGATTTTTCAGATTGGCTTATCTCACTTAACATGATATAATCAAATTTCATCCATTTGCCTGCAAATGCCATAATTTTATTATTCTTTATAGCTGAGTAATATTTCATTCTATATATATATACCACAGTTTCTTTTTTTTTTTTTCCTTTTTTTAATTGTAAACAAATGGGATACAGCTTGTTTCTCTGTCTGTACATGGCGTAAAGGCATACCATTTGTGTAATCATAAATTTACATAGGGTAATGTTGTTTGATTCATTCTGCCATTTTTTCCCTTCCCCCCCACCCCTACCACCCTTCCCCTCCATCTATACAGTCCTTCCTTCCTCCATTCCTGCCCCCCTCCCTAAACCCAACTCCAACCACAACACTAACCCTTCCCACCCCCCATTATGTGTCATCATCCACTTATTAGGGATATCATTCTTCCTTTGGTTTTTTGAGATTGGCTTATCTCACTTAGCATGATATTCTCCAGTTTCATCCATTTGCCTGAAAATGCCATAATTTTATCATTCTTTATGGCTGAGTAATATTCCATTGTATATATATACCACATTTTCTTTATCCATTCATCAATTGAAGGACATCTAGGTTGGTTCCACAATCTGGCTATTGTGAACTGAGCAGCTATGAACATTGATGTGGCTGTATCTCTGTAATATGCTGATTTTAAGTCCTTTGGGTATAGGCCAAGGAGTGGGATGGCTGGGTCAAATGGTGGTTCCATTCCAAGTTTTCTAAGGAATCTCCACACTGCTTTCCAGAGTGGCTGCACTAATTTGCAGCCCCACCAGCAATGCAAGAGTGTACCTTTCTCCCCACATCCTCGCCAACACCTGTTGTTGCTTGTATTCTTGATAATTGCCATTCTAATTGGGGTGAGATGGAATCTTAGGGTGGTTTTGATTTGCATTTCTCTTATTACTAGAGATGTTGAACATTTTTCCATATGTTTGTTGATTGCTTGTAGATCTTCTTCTGTGAAGTGTCTATTCATTTCCTTAGCCCATTTGTCAGTTGGATTATTTACATTCTTGGTGTAGAGTTTTTTGAGTTCTTTATAGATTCTGGAGATTAGCGCTCTATCTGAAGTATGAGTGGCAAAGATTTTCTCCCACTCTGTAGGCTCTTTCTTTGCATTGCTGATAGTTTCCTTTGCTGAGAGAAAGCTTTTTAGTTTGAATCTATCCCAGTTATTAATTCTTGCTTTTATTTCTTGTGCTATGGGAGTTCTGTTGAGGAAGTCTGGTCCTAAGCCGACATGTTGAAGCTCTGGACCTAATTTTTCTTCTATAAGATGCAAGGTCTCTGGTCTGATTCCGAGATCCTTAATCCATTTTGAGTTTAGTTTCGTGCATGGTGAGAGATATGGGTTTAGTTTCATTCTGTTGCATATGGATTTCCAATTCTCCCAGCACCATTTGTTGAAGAGGCTATCTTTTCTCCATTGCATATTTTTGGCCCCTTTGTCTAGTATGAGAAAATTGTATTTATTTGGGTTTGTGTCCGTGTCCTCTATTCTGTACCATTGATCCACCTTTCTATTTTGGTACCAATACCATGCCATTTTTGTTACTATTGCTTTGTAGTAGAGTTGAAGATCTGGTATTGCGATACCCCCTGCTTCACTCTTTCTGCCAAGGATTGCTTTAGCTATTCTGGGTTTTTTATTCTTCCAGATGAATTTCATAATTGCTTGCTCTATTTCTGTAAGGTACATCATTGGGATTTTAATTGGAATTGCATTGAATCTGTATAGCACTTTTGGTAGTATGGCCATTTTGACAATATTAATTCTTCCTATCCAAGAACATGGGAGATCTTTCCATCTTCTAAGGTTTTCTTGAATTTCTTTCTTTAGTGTTCTGTAGTTCTCATTGTAGAGGTCTTTCACCTCTTTTGTGAGATTGATTCCCAAATACTTTATTTTTTTCGAAGCTATTGTGAATTAGTTTTCCTAATTTCTCTTTCTTGAAGATTCATCACTTATGTATAAAAAGGCCTTAGATTTATGTGCATTGATCTTATATCCCGCTACTTTACTGAATTCACTTATGAGATCTAAAAGTTTTCTGGTGGAATTTCCTGGTTCCTCTAAGTATACCATCATATCATCAGCAAATAGGGATAGTTTGAGTTCTTTTTTTCCTATTCGTATCCCTTTAATTTCTTTGGTCTGTCTAATTGCTCTGGCTAGAGTTTCAAGGACAATATTGAATAGAAGTGGTGAAAGAGGGCATCCCTGCCTTGTTCCAGTTTTTAGAGGGAATGCTTTCAGTTTTTCACCATTTAGAATGATATTAGCCATGGGTTTAGCGTAGATGGCCTTTACAATGTTAAGGAATGTTCCCACTATCGCTATTTTTTCTAGTGTTTTGAGCATGAAGGGGTGCTGTAATTTGTCAAATGCTTTTTCTGCATCTATTGAAATAATCATGTGATTCTTGACTTTAAGTCTATTGATATGGTGAATGACATTTATTGATTTCCTGATGTTGAACCAACCTTGCATCCCTGGGAAGAAACCCACTTGATCATGGTGCACTATCTTTTTAATATGTTTTTGTATGCGATTTGCTAAAATTTTGTTTAGAATTTTTGCGTCGATGTTCATTAAGGATATTGGTCTGAAATTTTCTTTCCTAGACGTGTCTCTGTCTGGTTTAGGAATCAGGGTAATATTGGCTTCATAGAATGAGTTTGGGAGAGTTCCCTCCTCTTCTATTTTCTGGAATACTTTGAGAAGTATTGGAATGAGTTCTTCCTTAAAAGTTTTGTAGAACTCGACTGAGAACCCATCTGGTCCTGGACTTTTCTTTGTTGGAAGGCTTTTGATGACTTCTTCTATTTCTTTACTTGAAATTGGTCTATTTAAATTGTGTATGTCCTCCTCGTTCAGTTTAGGCAATTCATGTGTCTCTAGAAACCTGTTGATGTCTTTGAAATTTTGTATTTTGTTGGAGTATAGATTTTCAAAATAGCTTCTAATTATGTTTTGTATTTCGGTCGTGTCTGTTGTGATATTTCCTTGTTCATTCGGAATTTTAGTGATTTGGGCTTTCTCTCGTCTTCTCTTTGTTAGTGTGGCTAAAGGTTTATCAATTTTGTTTATTTTTTCGAAGAAACAGCTATTTATTTTGTCAATTTTTTATATTGTTTCTTTCGTTTCAATTTTGTTGATTTCAGCTCTGAGTTTAACTATTTCCTGTCTTCTACTACTTTTGGTGTTGGTCTGTTCTTCTTTTTCTAGGGCTTTGAGCTGTAGTGTTAGGTCATTTATGTTTTGAGTTTTACTTGTTTTATTAAATGCGCTCCATGAAATAAATCTTCCTCTAAGTACTGCTTTCATAGTGTCCCAGAAATTTTGATATGATGTTTCTTTGTTCTCATTTACCTCTAAGAATTTTTAAATTTCCTTCCTAATATCTTCTGTTATCCATTCATCATATAGTAGCATATTGTTTAATCTCCAGGTGTTGGAGTAGTTTCTGTTTTTTACTCCTTCATTAATTTGTAACTTCAATCCATTATGATCTGATAGAATACAAGGTAGTGTCTGTATCTTCTTGTATTTGCTGACATTAGCTTTGTGGCATAATATATGGTCTATTTTAGAGAAGGATCCATGTGCTGCTGAGAAGAAAGTGTATTCGCTCTTGGTTGGATGGTATATTCTATAAATGTCTGTTAAGTCTAAATTATTTATTGTGTTATTGAGATCTATGGTTTCTTTGTTCAATTTTTGTTTGGAAGATCTGTCCAGTGGTGAAAGAGGCGTGTTAAAATCACCTAGTATTATTGTGTTATGGTCTATTTGGTTTCTAAAATTGAGAAGGATTTGTTTCACATACATGGATGAGCCACTCTTTGGGGCATAGATGTTTATGATTGTTATATCTTGCTGATTTATGCTTCCCTTAAGCAGTATGAAATGTCCTTCTTTATCCCTTCTAACTAACATTGGCTTGAAGTCCACATTATCTGAAATGAGGATGGATACTCCAGCTTTTTGCTGAGCCCATGTGCATGGTATGTTTTTCCCCATCCTTTCACCTTTAGTCTATGGGTATCTCTTTCTATGAGGTGAGTCTCTTGCAGACAACATATTGTTGGATCTTTCTTTTTAATCCAATCTGCCAGTCTATGTCTTTTGATTGATGAATTCAGGCCATTAACATTCAGGGTTATTATTGAGATATGATTTGTATTCCCAGTCATTTGGTTCATATTTAAAATTTTTGACACATCTTGGTTCCTCCTTTATTTGACAGTTCCTTTAGGATAATTCCTCCCTTTGCTGATTTGCTTCTTTGTTTTTTATCTCTTCCTCATGAAATATTTTGCTGAGAATGTTCTGTAATGCTGGCTTTCTTTTTGTAAATTCTTTTAGCTTTTGTTTATCATGGAATGATCTTATTTCATCGTCAAATTTGAAGGTAAGTTTTGCTGGGTATAAGATTCTTGGTTGGCATCCATTTTCTTTCAGAGCTTGAAAAATGTTGTTCCAGGCCCTTGTAGCTTTTAGGGTCTGGATTGAAAAATCTGCTGATATCCGTATTGGCTTCCCCCTGAATGTAATTTGGTTCTTTTCTCTCACAGCCTTTAAAATTCTGTCTTTATTTTGTATGTTATGTATTTTCATTATAATGTGCCTTGGTGTGGGTCTGTTGTAATTTTGTGTATTTGGAGTCCTATAAGCCTCTTGGACTTGATTTTCCATTTCATTCTTCAGATTTGGGAAATTTTCTGATATTATTTCTTCAAATAGATTGTTCATTCCTTTGGTTTGTTTCTCTAAGCCTTCCTCAATCCCAATAATTCTAAAATTTGGCCTTTTCATGATATCCCATATTTCTTGGAGATTCTGTTCATGATTTCTCACCATTTTCTCTGTTTTCGAGGTTAAATATTTTGTCTTCAATATCTGAAGTTCTGTCTTCCAGTTGTTCTATCCTATTGTTTATGCTTTCTATGGAGTTCTTAATTTGGTTTATTGTTTCCTTCATTTCAAGGATTTCTGTTTGGTTTTCTTTCAATATCTCTAACTCTTTATTGAAATGATCTGTTGCTTCCTGAATTTGCTCTGTTAACTGTTGATTGGTGCGATCGTTCAATGCCTGCATTTGCTCTTTCATCTCATCGTTTGCTTCCCTAATCATTTTAATTATGTACATTCTGAACTCCCTTTCTGTCATTTCTTCTGCCATGCTGTCGTTGGATTTTATTGATGTAACATCTAGATTTGTTTGGGGCATTTTCTTCCCTTGTTTTCTCATATTGTTCAGGAATCAGTGGGTCATTAAGATATTGCAGATTTCCTCTATCGACTTATAATGTCCCTGAAGATTGCTAGTATATCCCCTTATCCTTCAGTAGCCTGAAGTCTTGGAGGAAGTTGATAATGTGGTGCTCCACAAGGAAGCTGCCTCTCTAGGGTTGGTTGTCGGGGTTTCTGGGACCCCCAGCCTTGGGCATGGTGAAGATGGCGCCTGATGCTGAGCCAAAAGCGGCCAGCTATACAGTAAACAACCAGCGAATTCCAATGATTGGCTAGTTAACAATGTGACTAGAGCATGCCCCCCTCGTGTACCTATCCTATGCTTGCAGCTGTCCGCGTTTACCTCGTGTACTCTCCCCTGATTGGTTGAAGTGTATATAAGCCTGGTGGGTGGGAGAGTAAAGAGGCAGAAGCGGAAGAAGCGGCAGAGGCGGAGGCTGAAGCTGAGCTGGAAGCTGAGAGTGCGCGGAAGCTGGGAGAAGCTGAGAGAAGAGAAGCTGGGAGTGCGTGGAAGCTAGGAGTAAGGGAAGTGTAGGAGAGGGACTGTACATAATAAACTTCCAAAGCTTCAGACGTTTGTCGTGTCTCTCTCTGCGGGCAGAGGGAGTGCGATAGTTGGTGACCCTCAGGTGGGGTATATTCCCTGCTAGTGGTCAGAGGTGCCGCCACTTGTTGATCAATGGTCATCCAATGGGGAACTAGACTGGGGGCTGAGGCAAGGCCTGTTTGTGCCTATGTCTCTGGTTTTACCGTCCCTGTGGGAAAACCTCCCCCGGCCGGGAAGAGTCACTCGGTGGGGACGTCTCGCTGGTCAGTTGCCCTCCTAGAGGTTCCCCTCAATCTACAACTACCACCTGGGCTGGGCTGTCTTCCTCTGCAATGATCCCAGGGGCCCGGGCCTACGTCCTGGGCCTGGGAGCCTCACCCTTTGCAGGCGAGTCTCCTTAGGCTACCTCTCCCAGAGAATCTGCCTGGTGCCCTGGAAACTTCGCTCCACCCCTAGGCGTGTCTCTGTGCGGCTCTTCCAGCAAGGAGCCACCTAGCTCCTGGGACCCTGCTCTGCACCAATCGCCTGGCTATGCAGCCCCTCCTCTGAGCCACCACCTGGAGCCCCGTACAATAGCTCCGAGACCCAGAGACCCACCACACACCTCCTCCTCCAGACAGCTGCCCGGTTTCCGATGCAGTCACTAAGAGTCCAAACAACTCACTTCGGGTCTCCTCCTCCCACCAACCACCCGTAGCCCTAGGCAGTCACTCCAAGTCCAAGTGACCCGCCCTGTTCTCCTCCTCCTTGGGGTAGCCCCCGGGGTGTTCAGGAGTGGTGGCTCCAAGACCAAGTGACTCACCACACTCCTCATCCAGGCAGGCCACCGGTGTTCAGGAGCGGTCGCTTTTAGTCCAATCAACTCACCACTGGCCTCCTCCTCTGGCAACCACCTGTGGCTCTGATGCAGTCACTCCTAGACCAAGTGTCCCACCGCTCTCCTCCTCCAGGCAGGCCACCAGTGTTCTGGAGCAAATGTTCTGAGTTCAAACAGCTCGCCCCGCAGCTCCTCCTCTGGCAACTGCCCGCGGCTCTGATGCAGTCACTCCCAGGTCAAGCAACACGCCGTGCTCCTCCTCCTCCTCCGCGCAGTCCCCCGGAGCTCAGGAGCGCTCGCTCTGAGTTCAAACAGTTCACCACGCAGCTCCTCCTCTGGCAACCGCCTGTAGCTCTGATGCAGTCACTCCTAGGCCAAGCGTCCCGCCGCGCTCCTCGTCTTCCTCCGGGCAACCCCCCGGTGTTCAGAAGTTGTCATTCTGGGTCCAAACAGTTCGCCACCCAGCTCCTCCCCAGGCAGCCGCCCAGAGCCCCAGCGGCTGCTCGAGTTCAAGCGCTGTGCTTAGCCACCTCCTCTACGATGATCCCAGTTGTCCGTGTTTACCCCTCCAGCGGGGGGAGGGGCGTCTCGCCGAGCAACTCCACTTCACAAATTCCCTGCGTTCCGGGGCTACCGCCCCATCTGGGACGCCTCCCCAACAGGAGAGACTCACCCGGCAGCTTTGAGTTGGTCCCAAGTCTCTCACTATCTCCTCTTTTGAATCTTGCGTCCTGGAGCAGCGTGAAATGCAGCCCCCCTCTAGTCCGCCATCTTGGCCCGCCCACAGTTTCTTTATCCACTCATGAATTGACGGGCATCTAGGTTGGTTCCACAATCTGGCTATTGTGAATTGAGCAGCTATGAACATTGATGTGGCTGTATCTCTGTAGTAAGCTGATTTTAAGTCCTTTGGGTGTGGGCTGAGGAGTGAGATAGCTGGGTCAAATGGTAGATCCATTCCAAGTTGTCTAAGGAATCTCCACACTGCTTTCCAGGGTGGCTGCACTAATTTTCAGTCGCACCAGCAATGTATGAGTGTACCTTTTTCCTCACATCCTCCCCTACACCTATTGTTGCTTTTAATCTTGATAGTTGCCATTCTAATTGGGTGAGATGGAATCTTAGTGTAGTTTTGATTTGCATTTCTCTTATTACTAAAGATGGTGAACATTTTTTCATATGTTTTTTGATTGCTTGTAGATCTTCTTCTGTGAAGTGTCTGTTCATATCCTTAGCCCACTTGTTGATTGGGTTATTTGTATTCTTGGTGTAGAGTTTTTTGAGTTCCTTATATATTCTGGAAATTAGTGCTCTATCTGAAGTATGAGTGGCAAAGATATTCTCCCACTCTGTAGGCTCTTTCTTCGCATTGGTGATAATTTCATTTGCTGAGAGAAAGCTATTTAGTTTGAATCTATCCCAGTTATTGATTCTTGCTTTTATTTCTTGTGCTATGGGAGTGCTGTTAAGGATGTCTAATCCTAAGCCAACATGGTGAAGATTTGGACCTACTTTTTCTTCTATAAGATGCAGGGTCTCTGGTCTGATTTCGCGGTCCTTGATCCATTGTGAGTTGAGTTTTGTGCAGGGTGAGAGGAGAGATAGGGTGTTAGTTTCATTCTGTTGCATATGGATTTCCAATTCTCCCAGCACCATTTGTTGAAGAGGCTATCTTTTCTCCATTGCATATTTTTGGCACCTTTATCTTGAATTAGAAAATTGTATTTATTTGGGTTTTTGTCCGTGTCCTCTATTCTGTACCATTGATCTACATGTCTATTTTGGTACCAATACCATGCTGTTTTTGTTACTATTGCTTTGTAGAATACTTGAAGTTCTGGTATTACGATACCCCCTGTTTCATTCTTCCTGCTATGGATTGCTTTAGCTATTCTGGGTTTCTTATTCTTCCAGATGAATTTCATGATTGCTTGCTGTATTTCTGTGTGGTACATCATTGGTATTTTAATTGGAATTGCATTGAATCTGTATAGCACTTTTTGTAGTATGGCCATTTTGACAATATTAATTCTGCCTATCCAAGAACATGGGAGATTTTTCCATCTTCCAAGGTCTTCCTCAATTTCTTTCTTCAATGTTTTGTAGTTTTCATTGTAGAGATCTTTTACCTCTTTGGTTAGATTTATTCCCAAGTATTTTTTTTTTTGAGGCTATTGCAAATGGAGTTGTTTTCCTCATTTCCCTTTCAGCTGTTTCTCCGCTTGTGTATAAAAATGCTTTAGATTTATGCGTGTTGATTTTATACCCTGCTATTTTGCTGAATTCATTGATGAGATCTAGAAGTTTTCTGGAGGAGGTTTTTGGATCCTCTAAATATAGAATCATGTCATCCACAAACTGTGACAGCTTAAGTTCCACTTTTCATATTCATATCCCTTTAATTTCTTTAGTCTGCCTCATTGCTCTGGCTAGAGTTTTGAGGACAATGTTGAATAGAAGTGGTGAAAGAGGACGTCACTGTCTTGTTCCCATTTTTAAAGGGAATGGTTTCAGTTTTTCTCCATTAAGAATGATGATAAATAGCCTTTGCAATATTCAGGTATGTTCCTATTATCCCTATTTTTCTAGTGTTTTGAGCATGAAGGAGTGTTGTATTTTGTTGAATGTTTTTTCTGTGTCAATTGAAATAACATTATGATTCTTATCCTTAAGTCTATTGACATGATGGTTTATTTTTATTGATTTACAAATGTTGAACCATTCTTGCACTGCAGGGATGAACCCCACTTGATCGTGGTGCACAGTTTTCTTAATATGTTTTTGGATACAGTTTGCCAATATTTTGTTAAGGATCTTCGCATCTATATTCATCAAGGATATTGGTCTAAAATTTTCTTTCCTTGATGTGTCTTTGCCTGGTTTGGGTATGAGGGTGATGTTAGCTTCATAGAATGAGTTCAGTAGGGTACCCTCCTTTTTTATTTCCTGTAATACTTTGAGAAGTATTGGAATTAGTTCTTCTTTGGAGGTCTTATAGAACTTGGCTGAGAATCCGTCTGGTCCTGGGCTTTTCTTGGGTGGTAGGTTTTTAATGGCTTCTTCTATTTAATTTCTTGATATTGTTTTGTTTAAATCGTGTATGTCCTCCTGGTTCAGTTTGGGAGGAACATATGTCTCTAGTAATTTGTCAATATCTTCGGTAGTTTCTATTTTGTGGAATACAGATTTTCAAAGTAGCTTCTCATTATGTCCTGTATGTCAGTGGTGTCTGTCATGATATTTCCTTTTGCATCATGTATTTTAGTAATTTGAGTCTTCTCTCACCTTCTCTTTGTTAGTGTGGATAAGGGTTTGTCTATTTTGTTTACTTTCTCAAAGAACCAACTTTTTTTTTTGTCAATTTTTTGAATAGTTTCTTTTGTTTTAATTTCATTGATTTTAGCTCTCATTTTTTTATTTCCTGTCTTCTACTACTTTTGCTGTTATTCTGTTCTTCTTTTTCTAGGACTTTGAGCTGTAATGTTAGGTCATTAGTTGTTGACTTTTCATTCTTTTCTGGAATGCGCTCCATGCAAAGAATTTTCCTCTTATTATGGATTTCATAGTGTCCCAGAGATTTTGATATGTGTATCATCATTCTCATTGACCTCTAAGAATTTTTTTTATCTCCTCCCTGATGTTTTTCTTATCCATGTTTCATTCAATAGTGTATTATTTAGTCTCCAAGTGTTGGAGTAATTTCTGTTTTTTTATTTTGTCATTGATTTCTACTCTCAGTCCATTATGCTCTGATAGAACACAAGGCAGTATCTCTATTTTTTTTGCATTTCCTAAGGGTTGCTTTGTGGCACAACATATGGTCTATTTTCGAGAAGGTTCCATGTGCTGCTGAGAAGAAAGTGTATCTGCTCGTTGATGGATGGAATATTCAATATATGTCTACTAAGTCTTGGTTATTGATTGTGTTATTGAGTTCTATGGTTTGTTTGGTTGGATTTTCTTGGGAAGATATATCTAGTGGTGACAGTGGTGCATTAAAGTCGCCCAGAGTTATTGTGTTGTGGTCTATGTGCTTCTTGAAATTGAGAAGGTTTTGTTTGATGTACAGGGATGCACCATTGTTTGGGGCATAAATATTTATTATCATTATGTCTTCCTGATTTATGGTTCCCTTAAGCAGTATGAAATGTCCTTCTTTATTCCTTCTGACTAACTTTGGCTTGAAGTCCACTTTATCTGATATAAGGATGGAAACCCCCGCTTTTTCAGTGAGTCCATGTGCGTGGTAGGTTTTTTCCCATCATTTCACCTTTAGTCTGTGGATGTCTACTTGTATGAGATGAGTCTCTTGCAGGCTGCATATTGTTGGGTCTTTCTTTTTAATCTATTCTGCCAGTCTATGTCTTTTGATTGATGAGTTTAGGGCATTAACATTCAGGGTTATTACTGAGAAATGATTTATATTCCTAGTCATTGGCTTATTTTTGGTTTTTAAGTTGGCTTGGTTTCTCCTTTGAGTGGTTTTTCTCTAAGGTAGTTCCTCCCTTTCCTGACCTCCATTGTTGTTTTTCATTTCCTCCTCATGGAATATTTTTTTGAGAACATTCTGTAGTGCATCCTTTCTATTTGTAAATTCTTTTAACTTTTGTTTATCATGGAAGGAATTTATTTCATCATCAAATCTGAAGGTTAGTTTTGCTGTGTAGAGGATTCTTGGTTGGCAACCATGTTATTTCAGAGCTTGAAATATATTGGTCTAGGCCCTTCTAGCTTTTAGAGTCTTGGTTGAGAATTAGGCTGCTATCCATATTGGTTTCCCCCTATATGCAATCTGATGCTTTTCTCTTGCGGCCTTCATAATCCTATCTTTATTTTCAACGTTAGGCATTTTCATTATCATGTGCCTTGGTGTGGATCTGTTGTGATTCTGTGCATTTGGTGTTCTGTAAGTCTCTTGTATTTGATTTTCCATTTCATTCTTCAGATTTGGGAAATTTTCTGATATTATTTCATTGAATAGTTTGTTTATTCCTTTGGTTTGTATCCCTGTGCCTTCCTCAATCCCAATAATTCTTAAATTTGTTCCTTTCATGGTGTCCCATATATCATGGAGATTCTGTTCATGCTTTCACACCATCTTCTCTGTTTGGGCAACTTTATTTTCAAGATTAAATATTTTGTCTTCATTGTCTGAGGTTCTGTCTTCCAAGTGGTCTAGTCTGTTGGTGATGCTTTCCATTGAGTTGTTTATTTGGTTTATTGTCTCCTTCATTTCAAGGATTTCCATTTGTTTTTTTTTTTTTTTTTTGAGAATCTCTACCTCTTTGTTGAAATGATCTTTTGCTTCCTGCAGGTGCTCTTTCAGTTTATTGGTATTATCATTCATTGCCTGCATTTGCTCTCTTATCTCATCATTTGCTTCACGAATCATCTTAATCATGTATAATCTGAAGTACTTTTATGACATTTCTTCTAACATACTGTCATTGAATTCTATTAATATAGAATCTAGATTTGTTTGGATCATTTTCTTCCCTTGTTTTTTCATGATGTTCATGTATCTTCTCCTCTAGCAGTGCAGATCTGGGGTATTGCAGATTTCCCCCTTAGGCTTATAGTGGTCCTAGAGGTTTCCAAAACCCTTTCTTTAAGGGGAGATCAATATTAGCAGTGCCCAAATCAGACACTATGCAATCCTAGACCAAATAGCCCCTATGTGGACAATAACAAAATTGTCATAATAAACAAAATGAGTTCAAATATTATCTTTGTTAAAACAAACAAGTTTGCAATAAGGTCTGCAGTTTCTAATGAAGGACAAAGAGGATGCAGAGGGATGTAGAATGTGGCTGTTAATGGGATAAGAAATTAATATACAGAAGTTCTAGAAAATAGAAAGTGTGAGAGTGTAATCAAAAGAAATCAGATGTTAGCATGCGAAAAAGGAAGAAAGAGACTCTGAGGGAACAGGTAAACAAAAGGAAAAGAGAGCAAGAAAAGTAAAGAAATAAAAAATTAAAATTTTTAAAAGGAGAAAAAAGAAAATCTACTGTATAACAATCATATACTAATGAAACCTCCCAGTGTTCAGTAGCCTGATGCATGAGAAGTACCTGACAATGAGCTTTAAGCCTCCATCAGTCATCACAGGATGGGACTTGCCCCACCCAAAGATCGGAGCTAAGGCTTCCAGGATTATCCAAGATGGCCACTCTGGCTTGGAAATGTGTTGGCAAATGGGGAACTGCAGCTCAGGGGTGAACGTGGTCAGCTGGAGGTCCTGTAGATGGGATGCAGTTGGTCTGACAGGGGTCCTGGAGGTCCGGTGTGTTTGGTATGGTTGTGGGATCCTGGAGGCTGGGTGCAATCAGTCGATCTGGGGTCCCAGTGATAGGGTGCAGTCAGTTGGTCTGGGGGTCCTGGCGTCAGGGAGCAGTCAGTTAATAAGAGGGTTCCAGAGGCAGGGAGTGATTGTTCAGGCTGAGGGATCCTGGAGATGGGGCTAGTCAGTCCAGCCAGGGGTTCTACGGGGCCTGGTTGTTGTCTCAAAATGGCAGCAGCCACGTGTAATCAAACCTGAAGGCCACTGTAACAGTAAACTTCCAGGCAGCAGCAGGCAGCTGGTGCTCCACTGGCTGTTGGCAATCAGTTTGCTGACTGTTGTCAGGCGATTGGGAAGTGAACCTCGAGCGTTGGGTGATGGATAGGAGTAAGGCAGGTGATGGACAGGTGAGAGGCAGCAAATGGCGGATGATAGACACCAGACAGTGAGCAATCTGCTCTCAAAAAAAGGCGTCGATATACTGGCAGACTGCAGGTGATCACAGCAGACAAATGGGTAAACACCAGGGAATCGATAAGCAACAAAAACTGCCTCACCAAGAAACAGATATCCTCTGCTTGAAACCGGGGTTATGTAGCAACAAGGAATGCAGTCTCCCTCTAGTCCGCCATCTTGGATCTCCTTATTATCTTTTAAAAATGCATTTAAATTTGAATTCCAGTGCAAAGGCTTACACAAAATTTTGTATATAACTTATTGATAAGTGGATACTTTATCCAGCAAATGACAGGAATAAATATCAGCTGAATTTGCTATTTTTATACAAATATGAGACTTTTGTAGCAGATAAGTTTAGTTTGAAGAATAGCAACTTGACAAAGTTTCTCCTCAGTTTTATATTGAACTAAGTCTAACTTCTAAAATATAATTTAGAATCTAGAATGTTTGGTAACAATAATCATAGGTCTGCATGGATTAACAAAAATCAAAGGATAACCTTAAATCTCTTATGTTTAGGAAACAGTGTTAATGATCAGAAATCAACTTAGTCAAAGAAAGTAAACAGGTATAACACAGATCTTCAATTGACAATGTGTTACTTCTATGACCACATATAAAAGTGACCACTTATTAATTTTCTTGCCCATAAACTTACATAAATTTTTATTTTATAAATTTTTAGATGTTGATAAACCTGTTTAAAATTTATTTATATGTGGTGCTGAGAATCGAACCCAGTGTCTCACACATGCTAGGCAAGAAATGAGTCACCATCCCGGTTCATCATTTTATAAAACTTTACATAACACTTAGACAAGGACTAAGTGATACAGTTTTCAGATGCATACATATACCTAGTTACATATTTTGGGTGTCAACAATATTCTTATAACCTAAATAACAGCTGTTTGTTTAACCATGTACAAAGTAATATTTAAGACTTTAAAACAGGTACAAGCCCTAATTTCCTTAAGACTTAGTTGCTCTAAGTAGTAATATATAACAAATACAAATACAAGAACATTGCCTTGATGGAAAGGAACAAGCCAATGTTTTAGACTCTGTTTCACATGTGTGTATTAAGGTTTAGATAACTGGTTGTCTTAACTTAAGCCAATTTAATCCAACCACAAACATTTTGAGACATACCTTCTGCAGACTTCCTGTGACTTACTTAGACATTTGTAACTTACTTTGTCCTTAGTTCTGTCCTCTCATCTTGGACTTTAATGCAAGATTATTACTTTACCAGGAAAACTACTTTTCCAGTTAGGAACTTTTTTCCTTCTACTATGTTTCCATACCTATAACTTTTTTCCTTTGTTTTTAGTTTCAGTTCCATTTTTAAATTTATATTTTGAAATAACTCTTAAGAATGTTATCTATATATTTAATTTACATAATAAAATTTATCCCAAGAAAGGGAACAGAGAATATAGTACATACAAAACTCTTTCTTAATCTCTTTTTCCTAAGTTGCATTCACAGGTGGAGCACAGGATATTTTTGAACCTGATCTGTCTCCCTTATCTTCATCATAATGTCATCAACTTTAAGTGAGTTTTCCACAGTCAATTGTACCCAGAGTCCCCTTTTGGGACTTTCTTTTATACAAGGCATATTCATATACAGTGAAGGAGGCCCTTTCCATACTTTTCTAAGAGTTCCATGAAGATCCCTTTGCAGACACTGGCTACAAAACACACATTTGGCCTTAGTTCATGCCTTTTTCTTTTCTTTTCTTTTTTTTAAACTTTATTTATTTATTTTTTTATTGTAAACAAATGGGATACATGTTGTTTCTCTGTACGTGGCGTAAAGGCATACCATTTGTGTAATCATAAATTTACATAGGGTAATGTTGTTTGATTCATTCTGCCATTTTTTCCCTTCCCCCCTCCCCTCCCACCCTTCCCCTCCATCTATACAGTCCTTCCTTCCTCCATTCCTGCCCCCCCTCCCTAAACCCAACTCCAACCCCAACACTAACCCTTCCCACCCCCCACTATGTGTCATCATCCACTTATTAGGGATATCATTCTTCCTTTGGTTTTTTTGAGATTGGCTTATCTCACTTAGCATGATATTCTCCAGTTTCATCCATTTGCCTGAAAATGCCATAATTTTATCATTCTTTATGGCTGAGTAATATTCCATTGTATATATATACCACATTTTCTTTATCCATTCATCAATTGAAGGACATCTAGGTTGGTTCCACAATCTGGCTATTGTGAACTGAGCAGCTATGAACATTGATGTGGCTGTATCTCTGTAATATGCTGATTTTAAGTCCTTTGGGTATAGGCCAAGGAGTGGGATGGCTGGGTCAAATGGTGGTTCCATTCCAAGTTTTCTAAGGAATCTCCACACTGCTTTCCAGAGTGGCTGCACTAATTTGCAGCCCCACCAGCAATGTAAGAGTGTACCTTTCTCCCCACATCCTCGCCAACACCTGTTGTTGCTTGTATTCTTGATAATCGCCATTCTAATTGGGGTGAGATGGAATCTTAGGGTGGTTTTGATTTGCATTTCTCTTATTACTAGAGATGTTGAACATTTTTCCATATGTTTGTTGATTGCTTGTAGATCTTCTTCTGTGAAGTGTCTATTCATTTCCTTAGCCCATTTGTCAGTTGGATTATTTACATTCTTGGTGTAGAGTTTTTTGAGTTCTTTATAGATTCTGGAGATTAGCGCTCTATCTGAAGTATGATTGGCAAAGATTTTCTCCCACTCTGTAGGCTCTTTCTTCGCATTGCTGATAGTTTCCTTTGCTTAGAGAAAGCTTTTTAGTTTGAATCTATCCCAGTTATTAATTCTTGCTTTATTTCTTGTGCTATTGGAGGTCTGTTGAGGAAGTCTGGTCCTAAGCCGACATGTTGAAGCTCTGGACCTAATTTTTCTTCTATAAGATGCAAGGTCTCTGGTCTGATTCCGAGATCCTTAATCCATTTTGAGTTTAGTTTCGTGCATGGTGAGAGATATGGGTTTAGTTTCATTCTGTTGCATATGGATTTCCAATTCTCCCAGCACCATTTGTTGAAGAGGCTATCTTTTCTCCATTGCATATTTTTGGCCCCTTTGTCTAGTATGAGAAAATTGTATTTATTTGGGTTTGTGTCCGTGTCCTCTATTCTGTACCATTGATCCACCTTTCTATTTTGGTACCAATACCATGCCATTTTTGTTACTATTGCTTTGTAGTAGAGTTGAAGATCTGGTATTGCGATACCCCCTGCTTCACTCTTTCTGCCAAGGATTGCTTTAGCTATTCTGGGTTTTTTATTCTTCCAGATGAATTTCATAATTGCTTGCTCTATTTCTGTAAGGTACATCATTGGGATTTTAATTGGAATTGCATTGAATCTGTATAGCACTTTTGGTAGTATGGCCATTTTGACAATATTAATTCTTCCTATCCAAGAACATGGGAGATCTTTCCATCTTCTAAGGTTTTCTTGAATTTCTTTCTTTAGTGTTCTGTAGTTCTCATTGTAGAGGTCTTTCACCTCTTTTGTGAGATTGATTCCCAAATACTTTATTTTTTTCGAAGCTATTGTGAATTAGTTTTCCTAATTTCTCTTTCTTGAAGATTCATCACTTATGTATAAAAAGGCCTTAGATTTATGTGCATTGATCTTATATCCCGCTACTTTACTGAATTCACTTATGAGATCTAAAAGTTTTCTGGTGGAATTTCCTGGTTCCTCTAAGTATACCATCATATCATCAGCAAATATGGATAGTTTGAATTCTTCTTTTCCTATTCGTATCCCTTTAATTTCTTTGGTCAGTCTAATTGCTCTGGCTAGAGTTTCAAGGACGATATTGATTAGAAGTGGTGAAAGAGGGCATCCCTGCCTTGTTCCAGGTTTTAGAGGGAATGCTTTCAGTTTTTCACCATTTAGAATGATATTAGCCATGGGTTTAGCGTAGATGGCCTTTACAATGTTAAGGAATGTTCCCACTATCGCTATTTTTTCTAGTGTTTTGAGCATGAAGGGGTGCTGTATTTTATCACATGCTTTTTCTGCATCTATCGAAATAATCATGTGATTCTTGACTTTAAGTCTATTGATATGGTGAATGACATTTATTGATTTCCTGATGTTGAACCAACCTTGCATCCCTGGGAAGAAACCCACTTGATCATGGTGCACTATCTTTTTAATATGTTTTTGTATGCGATTTGCTAAAATTTTGTTGAGAATTTTTGCGTCGATGTTCATTAAGGATGTTGGTCTGAAATTTTCTTTCCTCGATGTGTCTCTGTCTGGTTTAGGAATCAGGGTAATATTGGCTTCATAGAATGAGTTTGGGAGAGTTCCCTCCTCTTCTATTTTCTGGAATACTTTGAGAAGTATTGGAATGAGTTCTTCTTTAAAAGTTTTGTAGAACTCGGCTGAGAACCCATCTGATCCTGGACTTTTCTTTGTTGGAAGGCTTTTGATGACTTCTATTTCATTACTTGAAATTGGTCTATTTAAATTGTGTATGTCCTCCTCGTTCAGTTTAGGCAATTCATATGTCTGTAGAAACCTGTTGATGTCTTCGAAATTTTGTATTTTGTTGGAGTATAGATTTTCATAATAGCTTCTAATTATGTTTTGTATTTCAGTCGTGTCTGTTGTGATATTTCCTTGTTCATTCGGAATTTTAGTGATTTGGGCTTTCTCTCGTCTTCTCTTTGTTAGTGTGGCTAAAGGTTTATCAATTTTGTTTATTTTTTCGAAGAAACAGCTATTTATTTTGTCAATTTTTTGTATTGTTTCTTTCGTTTCAATTTCGTTGATTTCAGCTCTGAGTTTAACTATTTCCTGTCTTCTACTACTTTTGGTGTTGGTCTGTTCTTCTTTTTCTAGGGCTTTGAGCTGTAGTGTTAGGTCATTTATGTTTTGAGTTTTACTTGTTTTATTAAATGCGCTCCATGAAATAAATCTTCCTCTAAGTACTGCTTTCATAGTGTCCCAGAAATTTTGATATGATGTTTCTTTGTTCTCATTTACCTCTAAGAATTTTTAAATTTCCTTCCTAATATCTTCTGTTATCCATTCATCATATAGTAGCATATTGTTTAATCTCCAGGTGTTGGAGTAGTTTCTGTTTTTTACTCCTTCATTAATTTGTAACTTCAATCCATTATGATCTGATAGAATACAAGGTAGTGTCTGTATCTTCTTGTATTTGCTGACATTAGCTTTGTGGCATAATATATGGTCTATTTTAGAGAAGGATCCATGTGCTGCTGAGAAGAAAGTGTATTCGCTCTTGGTTGGATGGTATATTCTATAAATGTCTGTTAAGTCTAAATTATTTATTGTGTTATTGAGATCTATGGTTTCTTTGTTCAATTTTTGTTTGGAAGATCTGTCCAGTGGTGAAAGAGGCGTGTTAAAATCACCTAGTATTATTGTGTTATGGTCTATTTGGTTTCTAAAATTGAGAAGGATTTGTTTCACATACATGGATGAGCCACTCTTTGGGGCATAGATGTTTATGATTGTTATATCTTGCTGATTTATGCTTCCCTTAAGCAGTATGAAATGTCCTTCTTTATCCCTTCTAACTAACATTGGCTTGAAGTCCACATTATCTGAAATGAGGATGGATACTCCAGCTTTTTTGCTGAGCCCATGTGCATGGTATGTTTTTCCCCATCCTTTCACCTTTAGTCTATGGGTATCTCTTTCTATGAGGTGAGTCTCTTGCAGACAACATATTGTTGGATCTTTCTTTTTAATCCAATCTGCCAGTCTATGTCTTTTGATTGATGAATTCAGGCCATTAACATTCAGGGTTATTATTGAGATATGATTTGTATTCCCAGTCATTTGGTTCATATTTAAAATTTTTGACACATCTTGGTTCCTCCTTTATTTGACAGTTCCTTTAGGATAATTCCTCCCTTTGCTGATTTGCTTCTTTGTTTTTTATCTCTTCCTCATGAAATATTTTGCCGAGAATGTTCTGTAATGCTGGCTTTCTTTTTGTAAATTCTTTTAGCTTTTGTTTATCATGGAATGATCTTATTTCATCGTCAAATTTGAAGGTAAATTTTGCTGGGTATAAGATTCTTGGTTGGCATCCATTTTCTTTCAGAGCTTGAAAAATGTTGTTCCAGGCCCTTGTAGCTTTTAGGGTCTGGACTGAAAAATCTGCTGATATCCGTATTGGCTTCCCCCTGAATGTAATTTGGTTCTTTTCTCTCACAGCCTTTAAAATTCTGTCTTTATTTTGTATGTTATGTATTTTCATTATAATGTGCCTTGGTGTGGGTCTGTTGTAATTTTGTGTATTTGGAGTCCTATAAGCCTCTTGGACTTGATTTTCCATTTCATTCTTCAGATTTGGGAAATTTTCTGATATTATTTCTTCAAATAGATTGTTCATTCCTTTGGTTTGTTTCTCTAAGCCTTCCTCAATCCCAATAATTCTAAAATTTGGCCTTTTCATGATATCCCATATTTCTTGGAGATTCTGTTCATGATTTCTCACCATTTTCTCTGTTTTCGAGGTTAAATATTTTGTCTTCAATATCTGAAGTTCTGTCTTCCAGTTGTTCTATCCTATTGTTTATGCTTTCTATGGAGTTCTTAATTTGGTTTATTGTTTCCTTCATTTCAAGGATTTCTGTTTGGTTTTCTTTCAATATCTCTAACTCTTTATTGAAATGATCTGTTGCTTCCTGAATTTGCTCTGTTAACTGTTGATTGGTGCGATCGTTCAATGCCTGCATTTGCTCTTTCATCTCATCGTTTGCTTCCCTAATCATTTTAATTATGTACATTCTGAACTCCCTTTCTGTCATTTCTTCTGCCATGCTGTCGTTGGATTTTATTGATGTAACATCTAGATTTGTTTGGGGCATTTTCTTCCCTTGTTTTCTCATATTGTTCAGGAATCAGTGGGTCATTAAGATATTGCAGATTTCCTCTATCGACTTATAATGTCCCTGAAGATTGCTAGTATATCCCCTCTTATCCTTCAGTAGTCTGAAGTCTTGGAGGAAGTTGATAATGCAGAGCTCCATGAAGAAGCTGCCTCTCTAGGGGTGGTAACCCTCAGGTGGGGTATATTCCCTGCTAGTGGGCAGAGGTGCCTCCACTTGTTGACCAATGATCATCCAATGGGGAACTAGACTGGGGGCTGAGGCAAAGCCTGTTTGTGCCTGTGTCTCTGGTTTTACCGTCCCTGTGGGAAAACCTCCCCCGGCCGGGAAGACTCACTCAGTGGGGACGTCTCGCAGGTCAGTTGTCCTCCTAGAGGTTCCCCTCAATCTACAACTACCGCCTGGGCTGGGCTGTCTTCCTCTGCAACGATCCCAGGGGCCCGGACCTACATCCTGGGCCTGGGAGCCTCACCCTTCGCAGGTGAGTCTCCTTAGGCTGCCTCTCCCAGAGAATCTGCCTGGTGCCCTGGAAACTTCGCTCCACCCCTAGGCGTGTCTCTGTGTGGCTCTTCCAGCAAGAAGCCACCTAGCTCCTGGGACCCTGCTCTGCACCAATCACCTGGCTATGCAACCCCTCCTCTGAGCCACCACCTGGAGCCCCATACAATAGCTCTGAGACCCAGAGACCCGCCACACCTCCTCCTCCGGACAGCCGCCTGGTTTCTGACGCAGTCACTAGGAGTCCAAACAACTCACTTCGAGTCTCCTCCTCCGCCAACCACCCGTAGCCCTAGGCAGTCACTCCAAGTCCAAGTGACCTGCCCTGTTCCTCCTCCTCCTCCTTGGGGTAGCCCCCTGGGTGTTCAGGAGCGGTGGCTCCGAGACCAAGTGACTCACCACGCTCCTCCTCCAGGCAGGCCACCGGTGTTCAGGAGCGGTCGCTTTTAGTCCAATCAACTCACCACTCGCCTCCTCCTCTGGCAACCACCTGTGGCTCTTGTGCAGTCACTCCTAGACCAAGTGTCCCACCGCTCTCCTCCTCCAGGCAGGCCACCAGTGTTCTGGAGCAAATGTTCTGAGTTCAAACAGCTCGCCCCGCAGCTCCTCCTCTGGCAACTGCCTGTGGCTCTGATGCAGTCACTCCTAGGTCAAGCAAACCGCTGCGCTCCTCCTCTTCCTCCGGGCAACCTCCCGGTGTTCAGGAGTGCTCTCTCTGAGTTCAAATAGCTCTCCATGCAGCTCCTCCTCTGGCAACTGCCTGTGGCTCTGATGCAGTCACTCCTAGACCAAGCGACCCACCGCGCTTCTCCTCTTCCTCTGGGCAACCTCCGGTGTTCAGAAGCGGTCCACACAGCTCGCCACGCAGCTCCTCCTCAGGCAGCCGCCCGGAGCCTCAGTGGTTGCTCCGAGTCCAGGCACTGTGCTGAGCCGCCTCCTCTACGATGATCCCAGTTGTCTGTGTTTACCCCTCCAGCGGGGGGAGGGGCGTCTCGCCGGGCAACTCTGCTTCACAAAGTTCCCTGCGTTCCAGGGCTACTGCCCCATCCGGTACGCCTCCCCAGTGCGAGAGACTCACCCGGCGGCTTTGAGTTGGTCCCAAGTGTCTCACTATCTCCTCTTTTGAATCTTGTGTCCTGGAGCAACGTGAAATGCAGCTGCCCTCTAGTCTGCCATCTTGGCCCGCCCCCTCTATTCTCTTTTTGCCAACATTTATTTTACTTTTTAGCTCCAACATTTTTGTTTGATTTTTTTTTAATCACAGAGGTGAGGAAAATCCCAAAGACTATGTCACTTGCAAACATTTTATTATTATTGTTATCATTATTTTGCAGCATTGAGAGTGGATTCCAGGTTTTCACACATGCTGGGAAGGTGCCACATGGTTCCTTTTGTTATTATACTATGTTCTTATTGACCTCAGAACTGGAGTACATTCCACCCATGTATTCTTGCCAATGGTCATTGGGGGATACAAAGAAGCAGTTTCTTAGACCCACATATTTAATAGAAGTATGAAATCCACAAATGTAAATTTATATTCTGTAGCTGTAATTAAAAACAGCAAAAGGAAATGGATAAAATCATATAATATCATTGGGAAAATACAATCATGTTATGCATAGAGTTATAAATAAAACATGTAATCAATGTGAAAATTGTTAAAGTGATACACACATACACTTACTCAATCTCAGTCTGTGGGGCGCCATCCATGACGAGAAAAAACATGCTGGTGAACTGTCAGACATGGAAATCTGCTTCTCAGGAACTGACAATCATTGAGAGATTGTTCCAGATGTCCTGAGGCATGTGGTATCCATGAAGAGTGCTTCAATACCAGAGTTTGTATGTCCTGGATGTGTCACTTGGTCCACAAGAGCAAAATGGCTTCCTTAACTCCACACAATCCTGTTTCTCACAAAAGAAACTCCTCCTGGTCCCCATTTTACCTGTGTGACTATAAGTAAAGAACAGGTGGGCTCTTCCTACCATTAGAGCCAGATTTGAATGGCAAAATTGGCCATGCCCCTGCTTCAAAGGATTATTGCCTCCTGTGGTTATTCTATTAAATAAGTTTCTTAGTGATTAATTTACAGATAGCCCATTCCTCTGACAGAAACCCATTCCCTCATCCATGCTGGTTGTGAAAGAAACTTGATATAAGTCTTATAACTCTAAGAGTAGAGTAGATATATATAGTATATGATTTCAAACTACTGCAATTTGAAGTGGTCGAGTTCCAGAGGGAGCTCCTTTTCCCAGATGAATCAAGAGGGAATCTCTTCTCTTTAAGCATGAGGGAGCAGTTCAGTCATCAAATGCCCTTTGGAAACCTATAAATTTCATTGTGAAAAGGATGAAATAAATTGGGAAACAATTTTATTACTTTTCATTAGCAAATATGGGCAGATGGTTGAGTAGAAGGATCATAAACCTCCACTGAGCTTCTCCAGGATTGGAATTTTCTTGTATGCATAAAAGAAATAAAGAGTCAAACAGGTGTTTGAGAAATAAAGGAACACAAAGCAACTAACAATTAATATGATGGTCTTGTGTTCAGGAGATGTCTGGGAGGAGAGGCAGGGGCTGTGGATGTGTGGGCTCTCCTATGGTGTCTGAGGAGGAGACTGACAATGTACAGGCTGGTGCAGATCATGAGGACAAACACCAGATATCAAATCATTATCATACTCATAAACATCCCTGAGTTCTGGTTGCCAAACTGCCTGTTTTGACAGTGTGCATCAACATACCAATGACCAACCAGATTGAGATTTCTAGAGGCTGTGAGGTTTTCAGTGCTATGGAAGTACATGTCCATTTTGAAGACCCAGAAGAAAAGGAACAAGGGACAAGTCCATGTAGGAATCTTGAATAAACCTGACCACTTAATTGCTGGGACTGATGGTGATGGCTTGAAATGTACTCAGGAGACATGTGGTGCAGATGGAAACACCCCGGGTCACTGGGTATATATACAAAACTCCTTTGTAACCAACATTGTCCAAAAATCCTCTTACTCCAAAGGATGATGTGATATGTGGTATCAACGTGAATGTTGTCATCAACGTTTTGGCCAAAGTGAGGTGGGAAAAATGGGAACCAATAACTTCTTCACATGATGCAGAATTAAGAAGGTGTGCATGTACAACAGGAAGAGAAACAAGGTCCCCTGGGTGCCAAGGGACAGCTGAGTGAAAAGGATATTATCAAATATTACATCACATGGAAACATTTTCCTCTTATTTTGTTAGTCTCAGAATGAAATACAGATCTTCGTACATGCTTAGCAGGTTCAGGATCACATAGATAGATCCCCAACCTAGGAACATTATCTGAATGATGGCTTAGACGTTTTAATGAGGAAACTAGGCCTGGAATGAAAAATGAATATTACTTAAAATTATTTTCACAATATAGTTTCTGCAAGAATATTGACATCCCAGGAGAAAAGGGTGGTGAAATGCCCAATTCCCTTGTATTTCAGGGACTGGTGAGACACTTCTTGAGCATCAATTCCAGAGATTCCAGAGAAAAACAGATCACAGAAGCAGTGAAGAAAGGAGGTGGATTCAAGACACATCTCTGCATTCTAGGGTACTGAGCATGGGACATGTGGCCTTTGTGAGAAAAATATGCAGGTTATAAGAAGTTGTCACTAGATCCTCAGACTGTTTCATCTTCATTCTACATTTCTGTAGTCCAACTTCTGAAGAGCATGATCCTTCAAACAGGCAGGATACCCAGTGTACTTCAACTTCTCTCTTGGAATTTTCATGGCACGCACCCTTCCTCCATGTCACTCACCCAACAAAATATTTTCCACGCGTGGACTTTTCTTCTCACACCCTATCCATTTGTCCAGCAGCAATGATCTGAGACATTGTGGTTCTCAAGACTTGAGCAGTACTTGCAGAAGGTGGAACCCAAGATTGCTGCTCAGTATCCCAGAGTGCTCAGGAAAATACCCAAGACGTGGAATTGGTGGTCACAACTGACACTGATACCACATTAATAAACCCAGAATAACGAAGAATTCCTGCATCACATGGACTGCAATGTGTGTTAAATCCACCCTTTCATCTGAGTATTTCTGAATATCTTGTCATGGAAACAAAATGAGTAGTTTCCCTAGTGTTACTGCAGCAGAACTGATATGACCTTCATTCAGGTTAATATAGAAACTGAAGTAGTTAACATCTCAACTGCACTTCTTGGGTTTTGGAGTTTATTTCACTATTTAATTTGCTTTGGGATACTTTCTTCATGTGACCCAGCTGTTCCTTGACCTGAACCATAGTCTTTCATTCCCTGCTGTGCCTCTGGTCAATTCCATGTGGCTCCACACTGAGGAAGTCCATTAGAACACTCAGGTTGTTCCAGGCTACACTATGACCACAATCTCTGTTTTATCATGAACTGTACTGCAATGATCCCATCCTCATTATCCTGTTAAAGGAACAGCACTCAAATTTTTTATTGAGCACCCACAGTGTTGAAGTCTGTTCCTCCACAGGTTCATTCTTGCCTTCCAGAAACTAAGCAACTTAAATTTTAAGAGTTGGAATGGTTTGAATTTGGGAACCAATCATGGATGACCATGGTGACCATACTCTTATTTTTGAAAATGCATCTTGTCTTTAATTCATGATCTGCTCTTCTCACGGTCAACCTCAAATGTTTTGATCATTTTATTTCTCTAGTTTCACTAAAATATGGCCTTTCTCCCTCCAAACTTCCAAGCCAGAGATCTTTCTTTAGTCATTTTCTCTCTTTGTTGTGACACTTGCGTTTAACAACTCTAACACTTTCCTTATTTGATCATCCACATCTATTCACAGTATTTGCTTCCATATTGATGTACTCCACATTTCCTCCAGCCTGGGATAGGAGGCCAGGATGACATCGCAGGCTCTCATATGAACATAACACACACAAATCTGCATATTCTGGGTGAATGATAAGAATCAATCCCACTGTAGATGAGCAGAGGGATAACGGAGAACTACAAATACCAGAGAGACACATACAAACAGTTATATTCCAAGAATTCAATGATGTACAAAATTTTCAAATGAATGCATTTCAAAAAATTTGCCAACTACCAAGAAAGAATCATGAAGAAATAGAAAATCTGGTTTAAATTAAATGAGTGAGATTGAATTTGTAATTTTAGAATATTGCTATGATAAAAAGGACTGGATTGCTTCAATGCTGAGTTTTACAAAAATATTTCGAAGCTAATTCTCTCATACACAAAAAACAATGAAGCACAAAGGATACTGTTGAACTCATTTTGTGGAATTTCTGTTATCCTGGATCAAAAGCTTGACAAGGACACTAGGGGAAAGAAAGTTACAAGCCAGTATCGCTGAAGAACATCCTTAGAACTGTTCTCAAAAATCCATGGCAAGCAGAATTCAGCATCACATTAAAAGGATCATCCACCCTGATGGATTGGGATATTCACCTGGCATGTAAGATGGGTCAACACACGCAAATGTGCTCACATTAGCAGAAGGAAATATGAAGACCAATGATCCTTTCAACAGATGCAAAAACAGCATCCTCAGTCAATGAGGAAATAGCATCAAATGCCTTTCATGATAAAAATAACTCTGAAGCAATTAAGCATAGACAGTATGTACCTCAACATAATGATGACCATGTGTGACTAGCCCACACCAACATCATACTCCATACTGACAACCCAAATGTTTCTCCTCTCATAAGCCCATTCTTGCCTCTTCTGTCCAGTATTTTACTGGAAATCTTCTCCACACCAATTGGGCAGGAAAAACATATGATTAATATTGTGATGGTGCACATGCTGCTGAAATTGGACTGTGGAGTCCATGGAACTCCAATGAAAATTCTAACATCAGTTTTCAAAGAGTTGGAAAAACCAATCCTCAATTCATGTGGAATTCCAAAATATACTGATAGCCAAAACATTTTTGACTTGCAAAAACAGTGGGGGTTCTCACACTTGGTGATTTCAAATTGTATTATAAAGCTATCATAATCTAATTGGTACAATACTGGAATTAAAATAACTTCATTAACCAATAAATACTATAAGGATTCCTGAAGTAAATCCAAACATATACAGTCACCTAACCTTTGACAGGGATCAAGAATTCTCATGGTAAAAGCACTCATCTCTGCAATTACTGTGGAAGGAAAATCTGGATCTCCACATGCAAAAAGATGATGTTGGAACCTTTCTAATCATCCCAAAAAAACAACTCTTCAAAGAGGATTAATGATGTAAATGTAAGATTGGTCACCATATGATATCTGGACACATGATAGCAAAAAAAATTCCTTGACCTATTTTTTTTATGTGACAATAAAACTAGAGGTGACATAAAAATAAACAAGTAGGAACACTTCAAACTAAAAAGTTACTGCATGACAAGAAAACAATAAATAAAAATTGCAAGCTGAATAAAGAAAGTGTTCACAAATCCTTCATCAGATTTTGGTGGGGGCTAATTCCAAAATATGTAAAGCGACATCATATTACTCAAGAGCAATAGAATTTTATTTCTACAAACACATGACATGAATAGACATTTTTTTAAAGAATTGTTTTAAATGACCAAAAGCAAATGAAGCAGTGCTCTACCCCACTAATCATGAGGGAAATGAAAATCAAAATCACAATGAGATGTACCTACATCAAATGGCCACTATGATAAAGCAAGAGACACAAGCAGTGCTTGAGATGGGAATAAAAGGAAACTCATGGGCACTGCTGGTGAAAATAAGTGGAGCAATCTTTATGGAAAATTGGGTGGAGTTGGCTCAAAACTGCAACTGGAATGACCCTGTGATCTGGCAATCCCACCTCAACACACACAGAGGAACTGAAATCAGTCTTTCAAAGTATCTGCCTCCATGTTCACTGCAGCATTGTTTATAAAATCCAAGATATACAGACAACGTACATGTCCACCAACAAACACGAGGATGAAATGTTTGTGATATGTGGATGGACAGATGATAGGTACACACACACACAAACACAAACACACATATTCAAATAGTATTTCTGCACATGCAGGAAGAAACCCTCTCAACTGTGACAATACAGATGAACCTGGAAGACATTGTATTAGTGAAAGCAGACAGAAAGGGAAATATTGTATGTTCTCACCTATATGTGAACCCTAAAATAGTTGATCTTGGAGAAACGGAGAGAGAGTTGGGTGCCAGGAGCTGGGCACTAGTAACTGACGACATGGTATCAACAGGTACAAACTTCATTCACTGGAGCAGTAAGTACTGCTTGTACATGATGTACAAGGACAAGATGGAATTAAGGTTTGGTGTACTTAGAGTTTGCTGAAAAGTGATCCTAAATACTCTCCACACACAAACACAAATATTGATTTGTCAACCAACTTGATTTTTGAGATCATTTCACAGTGTCCACAAAGTCAACCCATTCTTCACACAAAAAAATTTTTGGTAATATTTGTTAATTAGACCTCAATAAACCTGAAATAAATTTGGAAAAAGAAAATGAATTGGTGGTGACAGCAAACCCACTGGCACTCTCAACCCCCAGGCACCAGCTGGCATCCCAAGATGGAGGCCACCTGAAAGAAGAATGAAATTATGGCATTTGCCATTAAATGGATGGAGCTGGAGACTATCATGCTAAGCAAAATATGCCAATCCCAAAAAAACAAAAGCTGAATGTTTTATCTGGAGTCCTTCCCTGTGCAGACCGAGGTGGAAGCTGTGCACTGCTTGCTGTGTCTTCTCTCTGGATCACTGTGCCTGTGCTGCTGTAGTGTGTGCTCCATACCCAGTGCAGTCTCCTGGGTTTGCCATTTTCTACATGTCTGACTTGGGAGTATGGATCTGGTCCTAGTTACATCATGGCTGAAAGTCCAGAGTCTTTTCAGTCTGATGACCTACCTGACATTTGTTTGTAGACAACACTTCATTGGTTGGGACTCATAGTTGTCTCAGTTTGTATTTTTCAGAGGTTTTCCTTGCCTTCCTGCAAGGACCTCAGTTTCCTATTCAGTGGTGAGTAGAGGAGTTGGAGTGGGTGTCCTGGTCCTGTTCCTCACCTTCAGGTGAAGCACCACTCGTATCAGTCAGGGTGCTTCCTCCAGGGTGTTTCCCAGACAGGTTTTATAAGATCACACCAGATCCTGTTTGCTTTTATTTCACCATTAGTTTTAAAACAAATGGAATGTGAATGGATCAAATACTCTTCACAGTTATTAAGGTGACCATGGTTTCTATTTCTTTTAAACTATTAATAGGGCATAATACACATGGCTCTGAGGGCAATGGTGTATGTTTTATTTTATTTACAATTAATCATAAGAGTGGGGTGCATTTTAGCATAAACACAGATGCACATGATAGAATTTCTTCCATTTCAAGCCATAGTGCCTCTTCCCTCCCTCCCCTTCTTCTACACCATTCTCTGCCTACATCTGTGGCCATGCACTTTGTTTATTGTGTGTATAAACTGCCCTTCATAGAAACACAGACATGTGGAAATCCTGTAGTAAGCTCACACTTGCACACTGCATAAGAATATTAACCTGATTCCACTACCTGCCCCTTGTCCATGCTCTCCCCTCCCATTCAGCCCCTTCTCCATTCCTCTGATAGTCCTTGCATTTTCATGGTGTCTCCCCATCTTTTTCACACTTAGTTGCCCAATTAGAGAATGCATTTGATCCTAGACTTTCTAGGTGTGTTTTCTTTCCCTTTGCATGGTGTTCTCCAGTTCCATTCATTTTCTGGCAAAACATTAGTTTCCTCTTTCTTTATGGCTTAGTATAATTCCCTAATTGTACATTTTCTTAATCCATTCATATACTGATTGGTAACAGAATGGGTCCATAAGGTCATTATTGGAATTTTGCTGCTATGAATATTGATGTACTCATATCTCTATCATACGTGGATTTTAGTTCTTTTGAGTAAATTCCCAGGAATGAGGCCCATCGGTCATGTGGTATTTCCATTACTAAGTTGTTGAGGCACGTCATTATGCTGTTCCACGTGGTTGTACTCATACTTGCTGTTTCCCCAGCAAGTATGAGTGTACTTTTTCCCCTGCAGAACTGCCAGCATTTGATATTTTTTTAACCTAGATGATTGACAATCTAAGAGCAGTGAGATAAAAATTCAGTGACGTTTTGCATATCCTTGACTGCTAGAGACATTGAACATTGTTTTCATATATTCATTGGCCATTTGTGCTTCTTCTGTTGTGAAATGTCTCTTTATTCTAGGTATTAATCCACCATTGGGAGATGATTTGCTAAGATCTCCAGTTCTGTATTCTGTCCTTTTGGGCTCTGAATCATATCCTCTGCTGTGAAGAATATTTTAATCTGATGCTGTTGTACTTAGAGAGCTACAGTGTTGTTAACAAAGTCAGTGCCTGTGTCATTACATTGGTATGCTTTCTTCTATCAGTTGCAGAACTTCTGTTCATCCATTTTATTTGATTTGAGAGCAAAGGCACATATTGGGATCTGGTTTCATTCTTCAACGTTTACATATTCAGTTTTCCAAGCCCCATTTGTTCTAAAGGGCTTCTTTCTCCAACATATATCCTTGGCACCTTTGTTGAGTACCAGATATGTGTATGCAAGTGGGTTTCTATATGTGTCCTCCATTGCATTCCACTGGTCCTCCTCTCTGTTTTGATGCAATATCATGCTGCTTTAGTTACTATCCCTCTGTAGTATAAATTGAGAACAGGGATTATGTGGCCTCCAACATCACTCTTCTTGGTTAGTACTGCTTTGGTTATTCGTGGTCTCTTACTCTTCCAAACAAAATTTAGTACTGTTTTTCCAGTTCTGTTAAGAATGTCATTGTTATTTTGATGGGGTATGCATTATCTCAGTATAATGCATTTGGGAGTATGTCTATTTTGTCCATTTTATTACTGTCTAACCAGAAACAGGAAGTCTTTCAATCTTCTGACATTTTTAACAATGTTACTTCAGTGTTCTACATTTTTTATTGTAGAGATCTTTAAATTCCTTGATTGGATTTCTTGCCAAGTTGTCATTTCATGGGGTTATTTGAAAGGGATAATTTCCTAGTTTCTTTTTTGGTGAGTTCATTATAGGAAAGATACTGATTTTTCCAAGACTGTACTGCTCTTTCTGGATATACATGACAATGGAATGTATGATGGCATGTCATAAATACATGGACCATAACTTATTCTAATTATGATCCCATTCATGTGGTTGAACATGATGTGGAGTTACACTGCTAGTATAATTTGCTATGAACAAAGAAACATTATTTCTGATAAATTCTACTGTCTTATTTCCATCCCTCCACACTTCCCTTCATTTTCCATTATACATTCAATGAATTCTATTCGCCCACTCCCTAATTTTGAGGTAGCATCCACACATTAGAAAGAATATTCGCCCTTTGATTTGTTGTAATTGGCTTATTTCACTTGACATGATAATCTCCAGTTTCATCCATTTACCAGCTAATGCCATCATTTCTTCTTCATGGCTGAGTAACATTCCACTGGATGTATATACCACATTTTCTTTATCCATTCATCTGTTGAATGTCACCTAGATTGGTTTCATAACTTAGTTATTGTGAATTAAGCTACTGTAAATATTTATGTGACTGTATCACTCTAGTATCCTGATTTTAAGTTCATTGGGTATATCAAGGTGTGGGATAACTGGGTCATATGGTGATTTCTGAGGAATCTCCTTACTGCTTCCTGGAGTGAGGTTCCCACTGCCAATATACAAACACTATACACATTGAAATATTAAAAATCTGAAAAGTTCTGGAAGCAAAGCCACTCTAGTTCCAATCATTTCTGGGGAAGGGATGCTGAGCCTGCACTGTTTACTGGTGGGATTCCAAGCTGTGCCTGAGGTGGTCTGAGGTCCTGCTGAGGCCTCTCCTGCTGCAGCTGTTGGGCTTTCTGGGTTCCACACTCTTCTGCCTTTGCTTGCTGCTACCCAGGTGCAGAGCAGATCCTGAGGTTGCAGCGCACATCCCGAGGTTGCAGCCCTGTGGATGTAGAGAAGTGCAGTCATGGATGGAACAAAGATGTGGAAACAAGACAGCACTCAGAAAGTAGGAGAAACCAAACTGTATTTTATGCTCATGGGTACAGAGGAGTGTAGCACCCAAAATATTGAGCCCTGATACAGAGTTTCTCACAATATTTATAGGTTATTTGACACCATCTTATACCTGTCCTATCATGGGCGCTTTCTTCTCTTTCAAAAAGAAAAATTCTAATCTATGTGGCTGAAGGCCTGTGCAGTGTCTCTAACATAAAGGATGCTCACAGTACAGATAAGAAGAAACAGCACTTTTCGCAGACATCTATTACATTTCAGGAGGGAGTAGTCAGACTCTTAGGGCAGTTATTGAAATGAAAATTAAGGGACCCATGATTAATTAGGCTTCCTGGAGAAAGGCTAAGAGATGGAAGGGGAACTGACCCCTCCCCAGGCATTGGACTCTTCCCATAACATTTTTGTAATTTCATTTCACAACCAGTTCTTGTTTTGCCACCACATTTCCCCCATTTCATCTTTTTTAAACCCTGTTAATGGCATCACCTCTGTCCATGTCCTCTATGTTAATCCACTGGTTACTCCAGAGGACCATTTGGAATTTCATGGCTTTTAAATAGGAAGAGACAAATCGGGTCAGTATGTTAAGAATGCAGGCAACAAACAGGAGTATGAGGTGGAGAATGACAGTAAAATAGACCAATGCAGAAAATAAGAGTGGTCCATTTATCCCAGTTAGCAGTCAGTTCCTCTGGATTCTGCTGTGCATAGATTAGTCAGCTTCCAGAGTAAATAAAGCAGGCTGTTGTTCTTGGGGGCTCTCAGGGTGTAGCTTGTTTATTTTGGATGTTCAACTTAGTATGTGCAGCTGGATCAGGAATATACTCCCAACCATCAGATGCTACTTTTACCCTTCAGTGATGAATCTAAGGGGCCAACTTGTCTGTATTTACTGTATTAGTGCTGGACAAAAAGACAGTGGAAGATCCCTCTAAAAAACTTGAGATACTGGACTTCACATTATTATTACTTTAAGAGAAACCATTAATATCTCCTGGTCTTAGGGGGTGGGCATGATGTTTTTAATTTTAGATCTTTTTACATATACCTCTTATAATGAGAGGAGGGTGCCCACAGAGAATCTCATAAGGGGAGCATGCTGTTTGCATAATAGGGCTGAATCTAATTATTAACAGAGCAACTGGCAATACCTGATCCAGTGTAGGTGGGTTTCGTGCTATAGTTAGTTGTAACTTCCTCATGATCTCTAAACCCTTTGCTAGCAATTGTACCACCTTAGTTATGAATTTTGGCCCTTGAGCAACTGTTCTTTGTAACTCTCTGATCAGGTGTTTAAGACCAACTGGGTCAAAATTGACCTTGTCCCTATCCACTGTTAAGAATCAGTTGAAATTCCTCAGGGAATCATTCTTGGGAACTTGTGAAAAGGCTCTCAACTTCTCTAGTGCCATCTGCTAGGATAGGTCAAGGTCTTGCTGATCACATATGACTTCCCTTGAAAGCATTAGGGAATTGTTTCCCTTTCCAGTGAACCTCTTCTTTGGAGAATGTGCACTGGTTGACTTCTTATTATCTAGGATCCTATTGATCTCTCTGATTGGGAATTCATGTGGCCCAAAATTGAAAGTTGTTAGAGAAATCCCTGTTGTTTCATGGTTGCAAGCTGACCTCAGAGGGCAAGAACCAAATATTTGCTATTTTCCTTGTCCCTTTTTGTCTTTAGTCTCTATGTTTTGGTTTTAACCATCCAGAAGATGAGTTTAACCAGTCTTAATGTAGGAGAACCAGGTATTAACTTTAATGTCTATAATTTTATAGTTATTTCCTCCTTTCATTTAATTGGGGTCAGTAAAATACTGTAAATCAGTCTTATATTTTGTCTAGCCTATAGCTGGTGACTCATTATCTCAAATTAACTCTGATTATTATATTAGAAGTTTGCTACTGCAAAGTCCTAACAGACAACAGTTATAAGTTTCAAAGGAAACATAAAATGAAATTAACAAGAGTAAAACTTATTTAGTTTATATTATATGTATGAACCAAAAAACATAATTTTATAATCCTAAATTGTAATTAGTCATATATTATATTTTTTAAGTTTAAGATGATTGTAATCCTTATAACAAAAACCTATCTTTTGAACTTAATTTAAATTACTTTGAATGGTTATTCTAACATGGAATAGGGTGAGAGGCAGAGTTTTAACTCAGGTGTGATGGACTCTTGACAAAACTTAAGTAAGATGTTGGATTTCTGAAACGCATTTTTTCTTCTTTTTAAAACATTTTATAAATCTTTATCATCTTTAAATTGGATAGGCTGTCCTTATTATCTTTTAAAAATGATTTAAATTTCAACTCCAGTGCAAAGACTTACACAAAATTGTATATATAACTTATTGACAACAGGATACTCAATTCAGCTACAAAACATCAAGTGACATGAATAAATATCAGCAGAACTTGTTATTTTTATACAAATATGAGACTTTTGCAAGAGTTAAGTTTAGTTTTGAGAATAGAAACTTGTCAAAGTTTTCTCCTCAGTTTTACATTTAACTAAGTTTAACTGTTAAAATATAATTTAGAATCTAGAGTGTTTGGAAACAATAACCATAAGTCTACATGTATTAACAAAAATCAAAGGATAACCTTAAATCTATTATTTGTTTAGGAAACAGTGTTAATGATTAGAAATCAACTTAGTCAAAGAAAGTAAACAGGTATAACAGAGATCTTCAATTGACAATGTGGTGCTTCTATGACCACATTTAAAAGTGACCACTTATTAATTTTCTTGTTCATATACTTACATAAGTTTTCATTTTATAAATTTTTAGATGCTGATAAACCTGTTTAAAATTTATTTATATGTGGTGCAGAGAATGGAACCCACTGTCTCACACATGCTAAGCAAGAAATGAGTCACCATCCCAGCCCCTCATTTTATAAACCTTTACATAACATTTAGACAAGGCCTGGACTGATATAGTTTTCAGATGCATACATACACCTAGTCACATATTTTGGGTGTCAACAGTAGTGTTATAACCTAAATAACAGCTGTTTGTTTAACCACGTACAAAGTAATCATTTAAGACTATAAACTACATACAAACCTAATTTCTTTAAGACTCAGTTTCTCTAAGTAATAATATCTAACAAATACAAATACAAGAACATTCTCTTGATGGATAAGAGCAAGCCAATGTTTTAGACTCTGTTTCATATGTGTGTATTAAGGTTTAGATAACTGGTTGTGTTAACTTAAGGCAAATTAATCCAAACACAAACATTTTGAGACATACCTTCTGCAGACTTTCTGTGACTTACTTAGACATTTGTAACTTGCTTTATCCTTAGTTCTGTCCTCTCATCTTGGAATTTAATGCAAGATTATTACTTTACCAGGAAAAATATTTTTCCAATTAGGAACTTTTTTTTCCTTCTAATATGTTCATATACCAAAAACATTTTATTTTCTTTTTTAGTTTCAGTCCCATTTTAAAATTTATATTTTGAGACAACCCTTATGATGTTTTCTATGTATTTAATTTATATAATAAATTTTACCCCAAGAGAGGGAACAGAGAATCTAGTACATACAAAAACTCTTTCTTAATCTGTTTTTCCTAAGTTGCAGTCACAGGGTGGAGCACAGGATATTTTTGAGCCTGATCTGTCTCCCTTATTTTCATCATAATGTCATCAACTTTAAGTGAGTTTTCCACAGTCAATTGTACCCAGAGGCTCTTTGGGACTTTCTCTTATAGGAGACATATTAGTACACAGTGAAGGAGGCCCTTTCCTTGTTTTTCTAAGACTTTAGTGAAGATCCCTTTTCAGACACTGGCTACAAAACACATGTTTGGTCTTAGTTCCTACCATTCTCTTTTCTGGGTACAGTTACTTATTCTACCAGTTGCCTAGACATTTAGTTTGATAGGATACAATTATAGGAAGAATTGCTTTTCCCTAGTGATAGATGTCCCTGACAAAATGGGCTGTCCTGTCAGATCTTAAAAGGGGAGATTATACTTTGCCCAGTTCATAAACTAACAGTGAGAAAACCATTTGTCACATCCTTCGAGGTCAGCAGCTTCCATCCCCCAGGGGAAAGGGCCTGGAAGGCAGGGGAGAGGCTGGGTTCTCTGGCTATTTTTTCTATAGTGCAGGCAATTTTTTTGGCTTTTTTTTTTTCCAGTTTAGGGCTAGTGCATCCTTGACCACAGTGAGATGATCTGTGGCTGCCTGGGTCAGGATGAAAAATAATACTGGGGGTGCCAGTACTGGGTTTAAAAGACTTAAATCTTTCTTTTAAACTCTTTATTTTGATGCCCTGTTATCCTTGTATACCAGAGGCAGTGCCTTTCGGCACCTTTAACTTAGTGCCTGACTGTTCAGACTCCTTATCAAGCAACTGAATATATGTCTGTACATACAGAATCTCTTTCATATATTTTACCCCTGACTAACCAACGTTAGCTGTAAGATCATATAATTATCTGTACAACCATTAAAGGTCAGATAATGACATTAATACATGTTTCTTTAAATAGGCCCATACATATAGGTTACCCAATCAGTCAACATTTTTTAAAAGACCACTGGAGAGACCAATAAAATATGGCCCGTATTCTTAAGGTCCAGTAACAGATATGAAAAACATATAAACCATAAAGAATCATGAAAACCAGGGCTTTGTACATATCAAGATTTTCTTAGCTTGGATAGTAAAGGACACCAGACAGGTGGAGGAGTGGCGGCCTCTGCAGCTGGCTCAGAATTTTTTTTTCTTTTTGCTAGCATCATTCCCAGAGTCAGAAGATTGGGAGTGTTGGCTTGCAGGGGGCCAAAAGTTTGACTCAGAATACTGAAGGATTCTTGGGACCAAATAAAACAACAGTATTTTATCATCTTTGAATATTTGTTTATCTCCATTTTTTTAATTCTTCCATGTAGAACATACAGAAGGTAGAATTTTAACCCATAATCATCTTGCTTTTAGAGAAGAGCAGAAACAAAACAATCTTAAACTTTCTATTGACCAATAATTAAAATCTTATTTATGATATGTATCCCATTTATGTTTAATCTGATTTACCCATTTTTTAATTTATGTTATCCATGAAAACCAAGTTTAGTTAATGTTTTAACTCATCCTTTTTGTGAAGGAAAATCCTAGAATCAATGGACGTTAATTATATTTTATACAATTTATACAAAAGAACACCTTTAGTATCTGATCACCTGGGGGGGGAATGCAGGGGCATCTGGAATTCCATCCAGTGCTTGACAAAGATCCTCTGGAGGATGATTGCAAAGGCTCATCCTAAAAGGAATTGCCACATGTTTTGCTCCGGAGCATGGTGTTTTTTCTGCTGTGTTTTTCTGATAATATATTACTCATTTCAGTCTGAATGGATTGCTTAAGGGGACGAGGGGAATACAAGAAAAATTCCAGAAAATATTACCTACAATCTGAAAAACAATGGGTCTTTACCACTAACAAAATTAAAAATAATTTTGCAACCGTACAATGAGTCCCTGAAAGCCTCTGGAGAAAATAGTTGTAGATCTGCCTTTGTCTCCAACAGGCTGGTTAAATTTTAATGATGGTTTTGTTCATGTGTGGTGGTGAGGTAAGAGAATAAGGTTTCATAACATTCCTTCCTTCCTACAAAGAATATGTCACCCCTATAATAAACATTGGTACACAATTACAATTGGGACCGCTGCCCTACTGTACCCCTTAACTCAGCAATTTAGATATTAACCAGATGGACCTAGTAGAGATAGTCACATGAGATTACTTGTCTATTGTTTTAACCGCGAGAATAATAAGAATAGTCTTAGGTCACATAGAGTTTAGATATTAAGGAAGTAAATATTATATTAGTTCACCGACATAGTTAGATATTCTTAAAACAATTGTGATTAGGTAAGGATAATCTGTAAGGTTACTGTTTTCTCATAATTTTCTGTTCCTTGTTGAAAACAATTTCTGCCTATGCTTTGAAAACTTCTTTAATATTAAACACAAGACTGCCATTATAGCCTGAAGAAAAATGTATATAAACCCAGTCTTCCCCAGAATAAAGTGGGATTGATTGCACCAGAAGTAGAGTCTGTGTCTTTCATTCTCCATCCATCACCCACACTGTCTCCCCGTGCCCCATTTACCGGTGTGGAACCCATGGACTCCTGCTAGGGCTGGACCCCGACAGGGAAACGTGTGGGTTAGCAACTTTAGAGACGTGTTTGTATTTATCTCCAATCATTTTAAGCCACATGAACTCAATTTTTTAGTGTATTTGAGAGTTAGCCCTTGAACAATTGACCTCTGAATAAAGACAGCAGAAAGAAAAGCAGAGAGGGGCTAATTTCAGTTAGACAAACAAGACTAATTTGTTCAGGAGAAAAGATGAATTCATCATACAAAAATTTGAGCTGAGAAAAATGACATGGATATAATTACATGGAACAAGTTTCACAAGTATTCTCACACTCACACACTCACTCAGGAATTTTTAAATGCTCTCTCCCCCCTTTCATACCAACAAAGACACTTAAGAGTGTAAAGCACTTCCTCCCCAGCCCTTTAACCTTCAAGGTTCAATTGCATTCTTCTACATATGAATATCCAGTTTTCCCAGCACCATTTGTTAAACAGGCTTTCTTTCTGCAAGTATGTTTTGGGCACCTTTGTCTACTATCACATAACCATACCTATGTGTGTATGTCTTTCTCATAATTACTCTATTATTCTGGTCATAATGTCTGTCTTTGTACCAGTTCTATGCTATTTATGTTACTATAGCTCTGTAATATAATTTGAGGTCTGATATTTTGGTGTCTCCAGAATCTCTCTTTTTGCTAACAATGCTATGGTTATTGTGGGCCTCTTATTCTTCCAAATACACTTTAGGTCTGTTCTTTTTCTAGTTATATGAGGAATGACTTTGGTATTTAGATGGGGATTGCATTAACTCCATATAATGGTTTAGGTAGTATGATCCTGTTGGCAATTTTAATACTGTCTACTCCCAAAACACGAAGGACTTTCTTTCTTCTAGAATTTTTTTCACATTATTTATTCAATGATTTGCATTTTTCATCATAAGGTTATATCAGCACAAAGTTTAATTTCTTTTGTGAGGTTAGTATAAGTGATAATTTTTTATTACAATGTTGAGGTCAGTATTTTCTCTGTCTTGTTCCTCTAGGGTTATAAAAATGAAATAATGAAGGACTTGTCATACGCTTCATCTGCATCAATTGAGGAAATCCTGTGGGAATTATTTCAGTCCAGAATAATGACAAACAAAATATGCCTTTTAGAAGAATATGGATGGTACTGGGAAGTGTTTTGTTATGTGTAATGAGCCAGACTCAAAGTGTCAAGGGTCACGTGCATTCTCTCACATGGGGTAAATAGAGTGAAGTCAGGCTAGAGAGAGAGAACTTCATGAAAATAGGAGGGAGACCAGCACAGTAGAAAAATGGAAGTCAGGGGAATTTTAAGGTGAAGGACTGGGCAATGACAGTGTCCAAATTATTTATGTGCTTTGGTAAATGTATCATATCAGTCCCAAATTTCTGTACAATTATAATCCATCAATAAAACTATAATATCTAAGTATGAACGTCAGTGAGTTCACCTTCTTGGTGTGCTCATTTTCTTAAGTTGGCATATTTGTGATTCTCACCAAACTTGCCAGTTTTCAACTACTGATTCATCATAATACTTTCACCCTCACATTGATTTCTCTTTTCCTTGTGCTACTGTGGTGTATAAAAGTGGAACGTTTGGTTTTCCCATACAAGGCTGTGACTCTTCATTTCCCTTCTGCCTTTTCCCACTCTGTGGTTGACACTGGATATGACTTACTGTTCTATCTTCCTCCACAATGACTTTCCTTATTGTCACCCCTGTTCTTCCACTGAATCCACTCACTGAATTTAAAGTTTAGTTCTTATGTTTATGAACTCTAAGTTTTCCATTTGTTTTTTCTGGATTTCTCTGTTTCTTGACTTATACACTTTTTTTCAAATATCAGAAAGTGTTTAAATTGCTGTGTTGGAAGTTTTGCTATCTTATTGGAGCAATTTTCTATTTCTTTAACATTGGTAGCAAATAATTTGAACTTATTTGTTGACTCATTGTTTGGTGTGTATTGATTGCTGTTCTCCATTCAAGGAGAGATTTTTTGCCTTAAACTTGAACCCCATGATGACAGAGTTCAGCCTTCAAGACTCTCTCAGTTCTAGAGCCTCAGAAGGTGACTTCTTCTAAAAACAGACTCACCAGAATGGAAAGTCTAGGTTTCACCTCAGTAGAAGGTCACATCTGACCATGGAGGCCTCTAAGTGGAAGGTATACATTCAACTAGAATATGTTTAATACTGTGATGGCTTTGTGTAAGTCACTTTTAATACTAGTGTAAAATTCAACTTGTTCTGCATTAATTGTTGGTTTTTAAGCAGATGGAATCATAGTTCAGGACTCCTGGTCTTATTTATGTCCAATAGAGTATGTGTTTTGTTTGTTGACATCTTCTGCGAACTCAGGTTTCAGTGTTTGCCCACAGTCTTAGCAGTGCTCTTCAGGTTCAGCCCTAGAAGGTACCAATAGTATTGTGCAGATGTCACTTGGGCATACTTCAAACTCTATTATATGCCTGTTAGCACCAGATGCATGTATGCACAGCTAGGGTTGAGTATAGGAGTATATAAGGAATTAATGAATACTAATTTTGAACCAATTCAACTCCATGAATTGTAGGGAGAAGCAATGGCACTTTGTGACTTTCTGTGTCCTGTTTTGAAGGAGAAGGTAATTTTCAATTTAAAGTCAAACTGAGGAGGTCAAACGCCATTGCTAAACCTGCCCGCCACCCCACACAGAGGTCAGTTGCCACCACTGAGCCCACCCACCCCCACACTGAGGTCAGACACCACCACTTACCCCGCCCACCACCCACACCGAGATCACATGCCATCACTGAGCCCACCCACACCCACACATTTAGGTCAGACAACACCGCTGAGCCTGCCCCCCACACCGAGTTTGGACACATTACTGAACCCCCCCACCAATGTCAGATGCCATCACTGAGCATCCGCCACACTGAGGTCTAACGCCATCTCTGAGCCCACCAGCTCCCCACATGAAGATCAGACACCATTTCTGAGCCCACCCCTCCACACCAAGGTCAGTTGCTGGCACTGAGCCCGCCAACCCCATGGACAGAACAGCACTGAGCTCCCACCTCGCCCCCAAATCAATGACAGAGGCTGGCAGTTCAGGTTGCCTTCCTGCTCCTCTAATGCTGAGGGACACTGCACCTGCTTCTGTGCTCCCCAGCTCTGTGCTCTGTACCCTCTCTGGGGCTCCCCAATTTCCTGGGAGGCTGGTGCAAGCATTTTGAATTATTCCTGAGGGCATGGCCATCATCACTGGAAGGCTGAATTCCTTCCTGACATACCTGCAGGAGACTGGAGGCCCTTTGACAAGTACCTCTATTTACTCGCTTACATCTTACATCCTTCCCCATCCTCTTATTCACAACTACAGACACTGCAAATAGTAATCGAGTTGATCATGTTCATTTTAATAATGTTGAATTCTTTACAGGGGCTATCTCATTCAGGGCTACATTTTCTCTGTATAGAGTGCTACTGGTATTGATATCCCTTTGAAGGAGAGGTAGTGGAAAACTGCAGGGTCATAGTAAGCCTGCAGGGGGGGAACTTCAGTATCTCTGATCTTCACTGCTAGAGGGGAATATATAGAAGCAATATGAAAAAACAGGGGAAGAAGGTGTCCCTAACAAACCAAGATGCTATTGTTATAGACTCCAATGACAGCATGGCAGTAGAAATGACAGAAAGAGTTTAGAATCTGCATACATAAAATGATCCATGAAACAAAAGATGAGATAAGAGAGCAAATGCAGGCAATGCATGACTGTTCCAGTAAAGAGTTAACAGAGCAAATGCAGGAAGCAACAGAACACTTCAATAAAGACATAGAGATTCTGAAACAAAAAAGCAGAAATACTTGAAATGAAAGAAACTATAAACCAAAATAAAAACTCAATATAAAGCATCACCAACAGAATAGACCTCGTGGAAGACAGAATCTCAGACAATGAAGGCAAAAGATTTATTCTTGAAAATAAAGATGAACAAACTGAGCAAATGTTAAGAAGTCATGAACAGAACCTCCAGGAATTATGGAATATCATGAAGAGACCTAATGTAAGAATTATTGGACTTGAGGAAGGCACAGAGATACAAACCAAAGGCATGAACAACCTGTTCAACAAAATAATATCAGAATATTTCCAAAATCTGAAAAATGAAATAGAAAATCAAATAAAAGAGGCTTACAGAACACCAGGTGCACAAAACTACAAGAGAACCACACCAAGACATATTATAATGAAAATAACTCAAATACAAAATAAAGATAGGATTTTAAAACTGTGAGAGAAAAGCATTGGATTACATATAAGGGGAAACAAATACGGGTATCAGCAGATTTCTCAGCAGAGACTCTAAAAGCAAGAAGGACCTGGAACAATATATTTCAAGATCTGAAAGAACATGGATGCCAACCAAGAATCCTATAACCACCAAAACTAACCTTCAGATTTGACAATGAAATAAAATCTTTCCACAATAAAAAAAGTTAAAAGAATTTACAAATAGAAATCCTGCCCTACAGAACATTCTCAGCAAAATATTTCATGAGGAGGAAGTGAAAAACAACAATACAAGTCAGCAAAGGGAGGAACAACCCTAAGGAAAAGCAAACCAAAGGACAAGTAAAAAAACAAAAATAAGCCAATATGACCAGGAATACAAATCATATCTCAATAATAACCTTGAATGTCAATGGCCTAAAGTCAATAATCAAAAGACATAGACTAGCAGATTGGATTAAAAAGAAATACTCAACAATATGCTGTCTTCAATAGACTCATCTCATAGAAAAAGACATCAACAGACTAAAGGTGAAAGAATGGGGAAAAACATACCATACACATGGACTCAGTACAAGAGCAGGGGTCTCCATCCTCATATCAAGTAAAGTGGACTTCAAACCTAAGTTACTCAGAAAGGATAAAGAAGGACATTTCATACTGCTTAAGGGATGCATAAAACATCAAGATATAACAATTTTAAATATTTATGCCCCAAACAATGGAGCATCTATATATGTCAAACAAACCCTTCTCAATTTTAAGAACCAAGTAGACCAAAACACATTAATAGTAGGGACTTTAACACACTGCTCTCAACACTGGGTAGATCCTCCAAACAAAAACTGAACAAAGAATCTATAAAACTAAATAACAATCAATGATATAGATGTAATGGATATTAGAGAGTATTTATCCCTTATCAAGCGAATATACTTTCTTCTCAGCAGCTCATGGATCCTTCTCCAAAATAAACCATATGCTATGCCACTAAAAAGCCATTAGTATATACAAAAAACAGAGATCCTACCCTGTATCCTATCAGACCATAATGGAATGAAATTAGAAATGAATGATAAAATAACATACAAAAACTATTCATACACCTGGAGATTAAATAATATGCTATTGAATGATGCAATGATAACAGAAGACATCACGGAAGAAATAAAAAAAATTTAGAGGTAAATGAGAACAATAACACAACATATCAAAATCTCTGGGACACTATGAAAGCAGTACTAAGAGGAAAGTTCATTGCATTGAGCTCATACATTAAAAACATAAAAAGTCAACAACTAAGTGACCTAACATTACATCTCAAAGCCCTAGAAAAAGAAGAACAAATCAACACCAAAAATAGTAGAAGACAGGAAATAATTAAAATCAGAACTGAAATCAATGAAATTGAAACAAGAGAAGTGATTCAAAAAATTGACAAACAAACATTTGTTCTTTGAAAAAGTAAACAAAATTGATAAACCCCTAGCTACATTAATGAAGAGAAGGAGAGATAAACTCAAATTACTAGAATTCATAATGAAAAAGGAAAGATCATGACAGACACCCTTGAAATACATAACATAATTAGAAGCTACTTTGAAAATCTATACTCCTACAAAATAGAAAATATCAAAGACACTGACAAATTTTTAGAGACATATTATCCTCCCAAACTGAATCAGGAAGACATACACAATCTAAACAGATCAATTTCAAGCACCAAAATAGAAGAAGCCATCAAAAGCCTACCAACCAAGTAAAGCCCAAGACCAAATTGATTCTCAGCCAAATTCTCCAAGACCTTTAAAAAAGAACTGATACCAATACTCCTCAAAATATTTCAGGAAATAGAAAAGGAGGGAACCCTTCCAAACTCATTCTATGAGGCTAGTATCACTCTGATACCAAAAACAGACAAAGACACATCAAGGAAAGAAAACTTTAGACCAATATACCTGATGAACATAGATGCAAATATCCTTAACAAAATACTGGCAAACCACATACAAAAATATATTAAAAAGATAGTGCACCATGATGAAGTGAGGTTTATTCAAGGGATGCAAGGTTGGCTCATCATCCAGAAATCAATAAATGTAATTCATCACATCAATAGACTTAAAGTTGAGAATCACATGATTATTTCAATTGATGCTGAGAAAGTATTTGATCAAATATAGCACCCCTTCATCCTTAAAACACTGGAAAAAAATAGAAATAGTAGGAACATACTTCAACATTGTAAAGGTTATCTATGCTAAGCCCATAGCCAACATCATTCTCAATGGAGAAATACTGAAACATACCTCTTTCACCATTTCTATTCAACATTGTCCATAAACACTTCCCAGAGCAATTAGACAGGCCAAAGGAATTAAAGGGATACAAATAGGAAAAGGAGAACTAAAGCTGTCACTATTTGCTGATGACATGATCCTATATTTGGAAAATCCAAAAAACTTTACTAGAAAACTTCTACAACTAATAAATGAATTCAGCAAAGTAGCAGGATATAAAATCAATATGCATGAATCTAATGCATTTCTATTCATAAGTGATGAAACCGCTGAAAGAGAAATTAGGAAAACCACTCCATTCACAGTAGCCTCAAAAATAAAATAAAATACTTGGGAATTAATCTATCAAAAGAGGTGAAAGACCTCTACAATGAGAACTACAGAACATTAAAGAAAGAAATTGAAGAAAACCTTCAAAGATGGGAAGATATCCCATGTTCTTGGATAGGCATTTTTAACATTGTCAAAATAGCCATTCTACCAAAGGCACTATACAGATTTAATGAAATTCCAATGACATTCCTCATAGAAATAGAGAAAGCAATCTTGAACTTCATCTGGAAAAACAAGAGCCCTTGAATAGTCAAAACAATCCTGAGTACAAAAAGTGAAACATGAGGTATCACAATACTGACATTAAACTGTACTACAGAGCAATAGTAACATAAACAGCATGGTATTGGCACCAAAATAGACAGGAAGACCAATGGTACAGAATAGAAGACATAGAGACAAAACCACATAAATACAGTCACCTCATACTAGACAAAGGAGTCAAAAACATACAATGGAGAAAAGATAGCCTGTTCAACAAATGGTGCTGGCAAAACTGGAAATCCATATGCAGTAAAATGAAATTAAACCTCTATCTCTCACCCGGCACAAAACTCAAATCAAAATGGATCAAGGACATAGGAGTTAGACCAGAGACCTGCCACCTAATAGAAGACAAAGGAGGCCCAAATCTACATCATATTGTTTAGGATCAGACTTCCTCAACAAGATTCCGAAAGCACAAGAAATCAAAGCAAGAATCAATAAATGGGATGGACTCAAACTAAAATGTTTTTTCTCAGCAAAAGATATAATCAAGAATGTGAAGAGAGAGCCTACAGAGTGGGAGAAAATCTTTTCCACACACACTTCAGATAGAGCACTTATCTCCAAAATTTCTAAAGAATTTACAAAACTTTACAACAAAAATACAAAGAACCCAATCAATAAATGGGCCAAGGAACTGGAGAGACACTTTACAGAAGAAGACACACAGGCAATTAATAAATATATGAAAAAGTGTTCAACATCTCTAGTAATTAGAGAAATGCAAATTAGAATATCTCTAAGATTTCATCTTACTCCAATTAGTATGGCTATTATGAAGAACACAATCAATATTACATGTTGGCATGCATGTGGGGGAAAAGGCGCACTTCTACATTGCTGGTGAAGTTGCCGATTGGTGCAGTCACTCTGGACAGCAGTATGGAGAATCCTAAGAAAACTTGGAATGAACCCACTTTAGACATAGTTTTCTCACTCCTCAGTTTATACCCAAAGGACCTAAAGTCAGCAAACTACAGTAATACAGCCACATCAATGTTTAGAGCAGCTCAGTTCACAATAGCTAGATTTTGGAACCAACCTAGATACCCTTCAACAGATGAATGGATAAAGAAACTCTGGTATATATATATACACAATGGAATACTATTCAACCATAAAGAATAATGTTATGGCATTTGCAAATAAATGAATGGAATTGGAGGATATCATGCTAAGTGAAATAAGCCAAGCGCAAAAAACCAAAGGCCGAATGTTTTCCCTGATAAGTGGACAAGAATATATAATGGGAGTGGGAGTGAGGAATGGGAGAATAATGGGGTAACTTTAGAATATGTAAAAGGAAATGAGAGGCAGGTGGTATAAAAATGGTTGAATGAGATAGACATCATTACCCTATGTACATGTATGATTACACAAATGGTATGAATCAACATTGTGTACAACCACAGAAATGAAATGATGTACCCCATTTGTGTACAATGAATCAAAATGCAGCCTGTAAAAAATTAAAAGCTAAATAAAAAATAATAAAAAATAATAATAAATTTAAAATGATAATATTTTCCAAATGCAGAAGCTTTTGCTCAATTTTCAAACAATGCAGAAGTACAAGGAAGGGTTAGACAGAATAATTGGGTATTTTTGGAATTATGTTGTGCCTTCTGCCTTGAAGCAGGCCTGTGCTGCGTGCAGTGTGGAGGCATTTACAACACACTGTGGGTTCTGGAGGCACAGCGACCTCCTGTGGAGCATAAGTGTGTCCTCTAGGTCCTGCTGAGGCTCAGTTGCATTGAGGGCTGTGGTCTTTTCCACTAGTTGCATGAAAATTTTTAGTGGTTTTCTGAATCCTGAAGTTTACATTCTGAAGCAGTTCAACTAGGGGAGACACATCCTCAAGTGATGACTTAGTACTCCTAATGAATAACCAAGCAGTTACACACAGAGAGCCACTGTGCATGTGGGAGAGGATGTGTTGCTCCTCCAAGTGCATGAAAATGAATACTGTACACAAGGTCATTCAGGAAGCAGGTGACAAGGTGATTGATGTCACTTGGCAAGAGAGGTTCTGTCATTCTGTTAATGAAATGCAGTCTCTAATGGCCACACACAGTCATTCCAAGATGCCTCACTCTGTCAGGGAGGCCAACTGCCTGGAGCAAGGACCCTGCAGACCTCAGCCTCAGGAGACAACAAGGTGGGAAGTCCTTGTCTGTTTTCCCATTACCACATCTAAGCTTCTGTGCAGGGTCTTCAGTCATTTTCAGATTTTCTTTCTAACATTTCTGTCATAATGTACCTATATGATCCATTTTAGTTTGGAACTCTAATTCTCTTTTCTTTCATATATGCCTGTTCTTTCTCCATTCTTTCCTTTCTTGCGTATGTAAGGATCTCTTATACTTCTGCATATCTGTCATTGTATAAGTCAAGTGAGTTTTGTTAAAGTCTCTGACACACATTCTTTATGTGTTGATTTTGATTTTTCTCCAAATACAAGTGAAATTTCCATTCAGTTCCATGACAGTCATGGGTCTCCTGTATTCTGTGATATTTCTCATTCTCTCATCTTCATTTTCAATGGCTCAACTGATATTTATTTATTTATATTTCATTTTATTCCTCCTATTTCTACTCTCCTCTTAGACTTATGGGTTTCTATAGCAAACTTTTAGTTATTACATGTAGCTACTAAACCTTTATAATATTAATGGACAATTAATGCATTAAAACACTAAACTGAGATTATTTTATCACATCATTTCTAATTGGAAGCTTAAAATCCTTTTATCATTCTACATTATATCTGTGGTTCATCTTATTTTATGCTGTGTGAAAGGGATCATTCATAACATTTCCTGCTTGCTTCACAATTGCCCCAGGATTTTGGTGGGTATTTTCCAGAGACTGCAGGTGTAATGTTTTTCATAACAGTTAGTAGAGAGTGTGATGTGGCTTGATCATTTTGTTACATTCTGACATTCTTGGGTAGATTCCCTAGTTTGAAAATGTCTGGTTAAAATCTCCCACTGTGCTCTACTAATTATCCATTGTTTTACTTCATATATTAGATAATATGTGTCCTTCAGCTCAATTTTAAAAACTACTTCTGGGAATTTTTATTAGTGACTTTTTCTATCTGTCTGATTTCACTTGCTGGATTTCCAGAGATCTGAAAGGCCTTCCCACATTTTGTCTCTTATGGCTGCATATTTATGCATTTTGAGCAATTATAATTGCATTTATATATGTGGTGCAGAGAGTGCATTGGGGCTTATAAACACAGGGTGGAGTGGTGAAATGAAGTAATTAATACACCCATAACTTCAACTATTTACAGATTCTTCTACCAAGAATATTTTAATTTCATGATCTTAATAAAATTGTAATACCTGACAGAGGTTCCTGCTCTCCCCTCATGTGTGCTTCTGGGACAGATCCATCTCAGCTGGGTATTTAAATTCCCTTCATGCTGTTTCCATGCTGCACACCCTGTGGCCCTGGTCTGCAATCTGTCTGGGTCCTATCATGGTTTTAGGCTGATGTTTGCCCATTTTTCTCTTGATTTTCCCTCCTGGGAGGTCAGCAGTTTGGGGCATGGACCTCCTCAGGCCCCACGATACTCTCCTCACTGAAGTGGTCCTCTTTCCTCTGCTTGCCTGCAGTGGGGCTGATCCTGCTCATCCATCCAGACTGTGCAGACTTCAAGTATTATGTCCAGATGAGAGCCTGGGAATTATCCCTGACCTCATAGCCCTGTCAGGAGGAAGTCTCACTTCCATTGATACTGAAGGGAATATTGGGAAAATATCTGGATGGTCAAGTTATGAAGGACTTAGGATTGCTAAGAGTCAGTGTCCTGGTAAGGAGAGTAGATTGCTGAGGAAGATCTCTGGCTAACAGTAAGAGGAAGCATGCCTTAGTGAAAGTGGAAAATTATAGATGATCAAACATTTGAACATCACCTGAAACTTTCATGTCACATACTAAAGCCAAGACTAAATTCCAGAAATGACAGTATGGAATTAATGCTCAAAAACATCAAGAGTCACAGTTTCAAACAATTCTAACTCATAAAGTTAAATTACATGGTTGGTGGAAGGCACAAATAAGACTGTGGAGGAACAGACTCCAACATTTTGAGTACTCAATAAATAATTTCAATGCAGCTCCCTTAACAGGATAATGAGGGTGGGATCATTGCAGTACTGATAATGCCAAAGCAGGGATTGTGGTGAATGTGCAGCCTGGGATGACTTGAGAGTCATTTTACTTGCTGGATTTCCAAGGATCTGAAAGTCATTCCTACATTTTGTCTCATGACTGCATATTTGTGCATTTTGAGCAATTATAATAGCATTTATATATGTACATTTTCTCCCTTCTTTTCAAGTGCTTCAGAAGAAAGCAGGACTCTCACAGTGACTGTGGTTGTGGTGCTGTTCATAGAAATTAGGTGGAGAATGTGAATTGACCTAGTGAACTTGTTATATCCTGACATGTGCCAGTCACTACTGATGATCACAGTAGACTTTGGTAGAACCTCCCCCACAGTGGTCCATTAACTGTGTGTGTGTTTACATCATTGATATTGATGCCATGTGCTTGAGGACACAAATTTAAGATGTGTGTTTCAATGCAATGGCCATCTTCATACACAGGAGTTCTATCCCCTTGAGCACATTATCTCAACATTATTGAAGGTGACACTTTTTGATATGTTATTCTGTAGTTTGTAATCATCTGTTTCTCATTAATGTTTCTGTTATCTCCTTCACTGGGATGAGTCTTATGAAGCAGGTATGATGGTGCTGAAGGTCATTGATCTCATCTCCACATGGACAGGCCAGCTCTCTGCTGAGGAGCATGTGCCCAGAGATTTCCTGCTGTTGCTGTTGGCCCATGTGCTTTTGTCTGTAAGCAGTGATTGTATTAGTGCAAATGTGGGATGTGGTATTTTTCAGTCTTCCACTCTTTGCCTTCAGCTTAGTCTGTTTCCTTCATATTTTTTTTTTATTTTTGCAAAGATGACTTAATTTTATTCCAAAGGAATTTCAGTTTAACTAGATAAATGAATTATGTGTGTGAAAATATAAATAGAACTTCAAAGTAAATTATAAATAATTGTTGTGATAGTTCCAGGAATTAAAAATAGAATTTAAAGAAAGTATGTGAATAGAACGTGGGCCCTTTGGTGGCTGAGCTAACATTTTCCTTTTGGCACCACCAGTATCCAGTAGAGATGGAGACATTAATTTCAGTGCATATTAAGAACCACTTCTTAAGTATAAGTGGATTCCTAATTAATGTGAGGCATTCTTATAAGATATTCATATATTAAAAATACTAATTCAGCATCATGGAAAAGTACTAAGGAATCTCTTTGAAAAGGCTTAATTGGGAAAAGTCAATATTAAAAATTAATATTGTATTAACACTTTCCTATATTTACTTAACAACCAATAATATTTTATGTTTGGAAATGAATAAGTGGGAGGACCCCAACTGTTTTTGCAAGTCAAAAGTGTTTTGGTTATCAAGTATGTTTTGGTATTCCACATGAATTGAGGATCAGTTTTCCCAACTCTGAGAAAACTGGTGTTAGAATATTCATGGGATTACATGGAATCCACAGTGCCATTTCTGTAGCACATGCACTGTCACAATGCTAATCATTCATTTTTTCCTGCCTAAATGCTGTGGCGAGAACTTCAGTACAATGATGGACAGAAGAATCAAGATTAGGCTTGTGAGAGGAGAAATTTTTGACTTCTCAGTATGGAAGTTGGGGTGTGCTAGTCAATCATGGCCTTCATTATGTCAAGACACATTCCTTTCATGCCTAATTACTTGAGAGTTTTTATCACGAAAGGCAGCTAATGCTATTTCACATCGACTGAGGATGTTGTTTCTGCATCTATGGAGAGGATCATTGGTCTTCACATTTCAGTCTGCTAATGTGAGCACATATGTGTGTGTCGACCCATCCTTTGTCCCAGGTGAAAATCCCTGTCCATCAGGGTGAATGATCCTTTTAATGTGCTGCTGAATTCTGCTTCCTATGATTTTTTGAGAACTCTTGAAAGGATGTTCTTTAGAGATATTGGCCAGTAACTTTCTTTCTTCTAGTGTCCCTGACAAGCTTCTGTTTCAGGATAACAGAATTTTGCCAAATGAGTTTGGCAGTATTCTTTGTGCTTCATTTTTGGATGTGTGAGTGAATTAGTATTAGCTTATAAATGTTTGGTAAAATTCAGCATTGAAGCATTTCTGTCCTGTATTTATAATAGCAATATTATGTAATTACAGGTTCAGTCTTACTTACTTGAATTAACAAAGATTTTTTATTTCTTCATGATTTATTCTTGGCCATTGGCATATTTTTGGAAATTATTTATTTGACAATTTTCTAAATCATTGAATTTTTAGAATATAACTGCTTGTAGGAGTCTCCCTGGTATTTGTAGTTCTCTTCTTTCCCTCTGCTCATCTACAGAAGGGCTGATCCTGATCATTCACCTAGACTATGCAAACTTTTGTGTTTTATGTCTAGATGAGAGCCTGGAATGTCATCCTGGCCTCCTATCCCAGGCTGGAGGAAATGTGGACTACATTAATATGGAAGGGAATATTGTGAATAGGTGTGGATGATCAAATAAGGAAAGTGTTAGTGTTGCTAAAGGCAAGTTTCACAACAAGGAGAGAAGATAACTGAAGAAAGATCTCTGGCAAAGGTCTGGAGGGAGAAAGGCCATTTTTTAGTGAAACTAGAGAAATAAAATGATCAAAACATTTGAGGTTGACCATGAAAACAGCAGATCATGAATTAAAGACAAGATGCATTTTCAAAAATAAGAGAATGGTCACCATGGTCATCCATGATTGGTTCCCAAATTCAAACCATTCCAAATCTTAAAATTTAAGTTGCTTAGTTTCTGGAAGGCAAGAATGAACCTGTGGAGGAACAGACTTCAACCCTGTGGGTGCTCAATAAAAAATTTGAGTGCTGTTCCTTTAACAGGATAATGAGGATGGGATCATTGCAGTACAGTTCATGATAAAACAGAGATTGTGGTCATAGTGCAGCCTGGAACAACCTGAGTGTTCTAATGGACTTGCTCAGTGTGGAGCCACATGGAATTGACCAGAGGCACAGCAGGGAATGAAAGACTATGGTTCAGGTGAAGGAAGAGCTGGGTCAGATGAAGAAAACATCCCAAAGCAAATTAAATAGTGAAATAAACTCCAAAACCCAAGAAGTGCAGTTGAGATGTTAGCCACTTCAATTTCTATATTAACCTGAATGAAGGTCATATCATTTCTGCTGCAGTAACACTGGGGAAACTACTCATTTTGTTTCCATGACAAAATATTCAGAAATACTCAGATGAAAGGGTGAATTTGACACACGTTGCAGTCCACATGATGCAGGAATTCTTCGTTATGCTGGGTTTATTAACCTGGTATCAGTGTCAGTTGTGTCCCCCAATTCCATGTCTCGGGCATTTTCCTGAGCACTCTGGGATACTCAGCAGCAATCTTGAGCTCCACCCTCTGCAAGTTAGTAGTGCTGCACAAGTTGTGAGAACAGCAATGTCTCAGATCATTGCTGCTGGACAAATGGATAGGGTGTGAGAAGAAAATTCCCCAGGTGGAAAATGCAGTGTTTTGGGTAAGATAATTTTTGGATGATGTTCATTGCCAAGCAGCCTTGTATATCTGCAGAGTAACCTGGGGTGTTTCCCTCTGTACCAACTGTTTCCTCAGTGCATTTCCAACCATCACTGTCAGTTCCAGTAGCCCTAAGTGAGCATGGCTTAAATTTGAGCTTCTTACATGGACATATCCCTCCTTCCTTTTCTTCTGGATCCTCAAAATGCTCATTTACATCCACATCATTGAAACCATAACAGCCAGGAGCAATTTCACTCTGGTTGATCAAGGCTATGTTGATGCACACTGTCGAACAAGGCAGTTTGGAAATCAAAACTTGGGGAGTTTTATGGGTATGATAATGATTCCAGATCTGGTGTTGTGCTCCTCATGGTCTGCACCAGCCTGTAAATTGTGAGTCTCCTCTATAGACACTGCAAGACAGTCCAGCATGTCCACAGTCCCTATGTCTCCTCCCAACCATCTCCTGAACACAAAGCTCCCCACACCATCCTCCTGCTTGTAATTTGCTTTGTGTTCTTTTACTTCTCAAAAAACTGCTTGACTACTTTTTCCTTTTAAGCACATGAGAAAATTTCAAGACTGGAGGGGATTAGTGCAATTTTATCTTCATGCTATCCAACCATCTGTCCATTTCTGCTGATAAAAAAGTAAATTATTTCTCAATTTATTTCATACATTTCAATGAGTATATTAAAATGTTCCCATGGAATAATTAAAGGTTGAACTGACTCCTTGTGCTTAAAGAGAAGAGCCCCTCAAGATTCTGGGGAAAGGAGATCCATGTAGTACTTGAGCACTTCAGTTTGCCATGCAGACTGGTAGGTGAGCACCCAACCAGCGCAAGCTGACCCATCATCCCATGGAAAGGTGACCTGCACACAGTAGGCAAGCCCACTGCACAAGTGCCCTTCAGGGACCCCATTGGAAGACATCAACTTCCCACTTCCTGACCTGCCAAGAAATAGTGGAAGTTGGGCAGACCTGAATGACAATTGGGATTGAGAAATTGATCCATAGCGATAGTACATTTCCAAGCCCTGATTATCATAAAGGTGAACTGAGTGCTGCATAAACCCTTAGGTCAGCACGCGGGGCCTGAGAAAACCTGCTGTTGGGTTCCCTCTTGTGCTACAAGAGTTCTGCTCTCCAGTGAATTCCACCTTCACACTCACTCATCCTGGTATGTGGATTTCATTCTCTGAACTAATAAGACAAGAACCCAGAGAGAAGAAGAAATTGAAGATGAGCTGCTGGGATCATCTGCCACCTTTCTAAATTGCAGATGCCTACAGCTTTGATGATGCTACCTGCCAGCACAAGCAATAAATTGAATTTCATCACAAAAACTCTGACTTCAAGGGAGCCTGGGAAGAGGGTCCCTAATCCATCCCGCCTCATATTGTACATGGGAACATGATGTGAAGGGATGGTACCTGTCCTTATGAAAGTATTACATCACTCTGAACAAACACTAAAAACAGCACTTATCTCTATGAATCCAGCGCTTGTTTTACAGTATGAGAAATTAGATGCTAGAGAACAGCAGTGAATGAATGAAGCCTTCCAGCCAACCAGTAATCTCTTTGGACCTGTTACTTTGCTTCCACAATCAGATTGGTCACCTACCATCCTGAAGCTCCCCAAGATGTTGAACATTTTTCAGTAATCCCAACAGAAAGATACCCTCTCCAGAGAAGCACAGTGTTCATGTACCATCCATTGAATCTCTAGAAAACACCAGTTACCAGTGAAGAGCATATTAAATGGATCAAGGGGGACTGTGGAGCACTTTTCTATGGCTTGACTGTAAAATTCCTTAAATTGGTTTCTGTTTCTGCAACATGGTGTTATTTCAGAGTGAACAATCACATATGCAAATGACAAATTCATGCAGGACTTATGCCGAAATTCTTAAAATAGAAGAAACCTGAAGACACCTTCTGTGTTGTGGGAATAACAGTGATTGATCTTGGAGATGCATGAAGTGGACCAGAGGGAGGATACATTCTTTATTGCTTGGGTTTCAAGCAGAGGATATCTGTTTCTCTGTGAGGCAGTCTTCGCTGCCCATGGATTCCTGCTGTCTATCCCATTTGGCCACCTTGACCATCTGCAGCCTTCCAGCATCTTGACTACCTTTTGAGTGCAGATAGCTCACAGACTGTTGCCTATCATCCTCCATTTGCCTGAATGCCTGCTTCTTGCCTGTCAATCACCTGTCTTTCACCTACCCATCATCCATCATCTGAGGCCCACCTACCAATTGTCCACTGGTAGCCTACAAATGGCCTGTGCACCACCAACTTATCAACAGCTGCTTGCTGTTGCCTGGAAGTCCACTATCACAGTACCCACAGGTTTGGTTATACATGGTTACTGCAATTTTGGGACAACAACCAGGACCTGCAGGGCCCTGGACCTCACTGACCACACCCCACATGAAATTGGCACCCATGACCCACGCTGCAGCTCATGATTTGCCAACACATTTGGAAGCCAGTGCAGCCATCTTGGATTATCCTGGAAGTGGAAGTTGCCATCTTTAGGTGGGGCCAATCCCATCCTGAGATGCCTGCTTGAGACTAGAATCTCATTGTCAGATACCTCTCATGCACCAACCTACTGAAGACTGGAAGGTTTGAATATGACTGTTCTAGTGCAGTTTTTTTTGCTCCTCTCAAAATTTTTCTTTTATTTCTTTATTTTTCTCACTCTATTTTCTGTTTGTTTACCTGTTTTCTCAGAGTATCTTTCTTCCTTTTTCTCATGCTAACAACCAACTTCTTTTGATTCCACTTTAAATAATACTACCATCCAGTACTTCTACATACTTTTTCCTTATTCCATTAACAATTATATTCTACACCCCTCCCCATGCTCTTTATTCACCATTAGAAATATATTTGTTATACTGAAGATAATATCTGGACTCATACACTCTGTTTATGACAATATTGTTAATACCTTCATAGGAGCTATTTGGTTTAGGGCTGCATTTTGTCTGTACTGGGTGTGACAAATATTAATCTCCCCCTTGAACAAGAGGTTTTGGAAACCTGCAGGGTCACTATAAGCCTATAAGTGGCAAAATGCAACACCCCAGGTCTGTACAGCTAGAGGGGAAGATATGTGAACGACATGAAAAAACGAGGGAAGAAAGTGTTCCAAACAAACCAAGATTCTATATTAATAGAGTCCAATGACAGTGTGGTAGAAGAAATGTCATAGAAGGAGTTCAGATTATACTTAATTAAAATTATTAGTGAAGCAAAGGATGAGATAAGCGAGTAAATGCAGGCAATGAATAATCATTCCAGTAAACAGTTGGAAGACAACTGCAGGAAGCTAAAGGTCATTTCAACAAAGAGATAGAGACTCTGAAAAAAACAAACAGAAATCCTTGAAATGAAGAAAACAATAAACCAAATAAAAAGCTCAACATAAAGTATCACCAACAGACTAGATCACTTGGAAGACAGAACCTCAGACAATGAAGACAAAATATTTGATCTTGAAAATATAATTGACCACACAGAGAAGATGGTAACAAAGCATGAACAGAACCTCCATGAACTATGGGATATCATAAAAAGACACAATTTAAGAATAATTGGGCTTCAAGAAGGTATAGAGATACAAACCAAAGGAATGATCAACCTATTCAGTGAAATAATATTAGAAAATTTCTCAAATCTGAAGAATGAAATGGAAAATCAACTACAAGAGGCTTACAGAGCACCAAATGTAGAAAGTTACAACAGATCCTCACCAAGGCACATTATAATGAAATACTAACATTCAAAATAAAGATAGAATTTTAAAGGCAATGAGAGAAAAGCATCAGGTTACACATGGGGGAAATCAATAAAGATATCAGCAGATTTCTCAGTCCAGATTCTAAAAGCTTGAAGGGTCTGGAATGACATATTTGAAGTCCTGAAAGAACATGGTTGCCAACCAAGAATCTTATACCCAACAAATCTTATACTTTCAGATTTGAGGATGAAATAAAATTATTCAATGATAAACAAAAGCTAAAAGAATTTACAAACAGAAAGCCTACACTATAGAACATTCTCAGCAAAATATTCCATGAGGAGGAAGTGAAAAACAACAATACAAGTCAGCATAGGGAAGAACTACCCTAAAGGAAAAGTCAGTCAAAGGAGAAATCAAGTCAAGTTGAAAACCAAAAATAAGCCAAAATGACCAGGAATACAAATCACATCTCAATAATAATCTTGAATATTTGTGGTCTAAACTCATCATTCAAAAGACATAGACTGGCAGATTGGATTAAAAACAAAGACCCAAAAATATGTCACCTCCATGAGACTCATCTCACAGAAAAGGAAACCTACAGACTAAAGGTGAAAGGATGGGAAATAACATACAACACAAGGACTCAGTAAAAAAGCGGAGGTTTCCATCCTTATACCAGATAAAGTGGACTTTAAGCCAAAGTTAGTCAGAAGGGATAAAGAAGGATATTCCATATGGCTTTAGGGAACCATAAGTCAGAAGACATAATGATCATAAATATTTATTCCCCAAACAATGATGCATCCATGTATGTCAACAAAATTCTCCTCAATTCCAGGAATCAAATGGACCTCAACACAGTAATTCTGGGTGAATTAAACACACCACTGTCAGAATGCATGAGAAAATGCTTCCCCATCCAGAGTCCTATCAATAGAGTATGTTGAATAACTTTGGAATTTTGTCAACGGAGAGAGAAAAAATGGTATTTTATCTGCATTTACATTTCTCTTTTTTAAAGAGTGAAGTAAGCTATCTTGTTGTTTATTAATGGCAAATTTTATTTCCTTTGTCTATGTTCCAAAAGGGTTATGATATTTTAAATTTACATTTTAAGAAGGATAGCTCTTTGTGATATGAGCAATAGATATCTCCCTTAGTTGTCTTTTTTAAGTTTGTTTATGATGCTTCTTTGAACTAAAATTGAGTTTTATGAAACAAAATACCAGTGAAATAATTTATGACTTGGGCCGTTTGAGTCGTGAAAGGTTATATAGTTACTGCTACAGTACAGATATATAAAGAAACAAATTTCAAGTTTTCTTTTTATTATTTAATAAATAATATTAAAAATATTTGGTACATGTGGAATTTTTCATGGTATGTGGGGTAAGGCAGGGATATTTCCCTATAATATTTATTGACTACTTCTTTTTCTCAGTGATTTGAGATGATGTCATCTTTATGCATTCAATGTCTATATGTATATGAGGGTACTTACTTCTGGGCATTCTGTTTTGCTAATAGACCAGTATGATACTCTTAAATTATTTAAGCTTTTAAAAATGCCTTAATGCATTTTAGTGCTAGTCCCACTTCTATGTTTTTTTTTTTTCACTATATTTAGCATCAGGTGATAAAGCTTAAAACTGTTAAGTTTTCATTGAGATTTTGTTAAATTTACAAATCAATTTACACAATGATATGGTCTTTTTATTTGTAGGAAGGCTATCTTTTCCTTCAGTGGTTTTTCAATTTTAATTTTTAATAGGTTTCACATTTTTTGACAAATATATTAATATATCTTTATTACTGTTATATATGAAATCTTTTCTTCTATTAAATATTCCAGGAGATTGTTTGAATATATGTAAAGTATTGCTTTTTTGTATGTTGGATTTGTACGTGGTAATCTAAATGAATTTTCTTACTCTTTGTAGTAGCTGTTCACAAAATATCTTGAATCTTCAAAAAAGAAAAAAAAAACAATGATTGATCTTTATCCAAGAGACTCCTGGAAGTTTGTCTTTGGACAGGTTTCTTTGACACATGGTATGGGGATATTCAGATTCACTAGATGTGGCAGTGATTTCTATAGCTCACACTACAAAGGTACAATGAAGAAGCTACAGAAAATTCTTCCAATGACTATTCCATTTTTGATAACTGCTTTATTCTTAAAATCACAAGTGTTTTGATGCTGCAATCCTGTGTGACTTTAGCCCTTGAGATTGGACAAATATTTGGAATGCAATGCTGCCTGTAACTCATATGACTAATGCTAGGCTGAGCTATTTGGAGGAAGCTGACCATCATCTTAACTGTCTTTGCCAGTTGCAATGTGACATTGGCTTCCATATTGCAGAGAGATAGAAAGCATTGGTACAGGGAGTGAATGATATACCTGCTGCCACACTGAGAGCAACTCCAGAACACAGTCGTGAAAACAATGTGAATTCACTGAGACCCGTGGAAGTCTTTAAGGAGTGGAAAGAGGGGATCATAAAAAGTTTTGCTCTTCTCTACAAATAAGCACCTTTAGAGAGGAGTAATTAAAATAAATATTTTCACATTACAATAAAAATTGACACTGAAGAAAAAAGGGCTAAGGATGCTACATGTTTTCATCACAGGACACAGGCAGACTTGTCACTGAGAAATTTAGTTTAATTTTTGTTGTGAACCAGTTTGGGTTCAGGGCATAACTGAATGGAATGCTGCCTAACTTTTACCCCTGTCATGGAGGTCAACAGGCTCCCCTATCTCAGTCTATCACCCAGGTTGGAACACTTCTTAAAATGATGGAACTTACATTAACACATTTGTTGTTATTATTATTATTTATTATCATTATTATCCAAAACCATCATTTCTCTCTGGGTTACCTCTTGGTTTTGTTCATTCTACATGTGTCTGTTTGTGTGTGTGTGTGTGTGTGTGTGTGTGTGTGTGTGTGTGTGATATAGGATTGAACCTGGGACCCCTGTTTCTCTGAGCTATATCAGCAAACATTTTTCAAATTATTATTTTGAGCCAGTCTCATTTTATTACTAAGACCGGCCCTTAACCTGCAGACCTCCTGAGTCAGGCACCTCAGGAGCTGGGATTACAGGTGGGCACTCCATTCCAAGCCATTTCATGCCTTATGACAAACACAGTGGCCTGTGTACTACACAGGGTGTCATGGGAAGTGCAACCACTGCTCCAGAGCTTCTGTGCTTTTCCTGTTGACCCCTTTCCTTCCTATTGTGTGGTGTGGATGTTCATGATGAGGAAACTCCATTATTCTTTTCTGTGTTTCCTTCTTTTCTTTTTTCTCATAATAATTACAACTGTATAATGTACACTGATAGAATATTATCCCAAGTATTGTACATTGACAAACC